>NC_057805.1:294541499-294765872 GCF_018294505.1 Triticum aestivum | reverse complement strand
GCAAGATCTTGCGCGGCGGCGACCCGCCACGACCGCGGCCTCCACGCCTGTGTGCGGATCCCGCCATCGCTCACCGGAAAAAAAATCTCTCCGCCGGGTGGAATCGCTCACCGGAGTTAGAAAGGAAGGCGGCGGAGGAGAAGGGAGATGACGGAGAAAATGAAGCACAAACCCTAAATCGTGCGTGGTCCGGTAGATATAGCGGCCAGGAGTGGTTTAACGGTCGATTGTATAATTTTTACGGGCCGGGTCAAATATAGCGTACCTGTTCGGACCGCAAAACAGGCAAAAACGCTATATTGGTCTGTATTATGCGGGCCGGCCAGCGAGGTTATAGGGCATTAGTTGCTCTAATAGCGGAGACGTGGACACTAGAATCTGCAGCCACCCATGACGACGTGGGTGATGGAAGTGATGGTCATGCGTGCGAATTCATTCATCGCTAAAACCTTGTCCAGTGTCTCCTCTGACCGTGAGATGGTGCTATAGCGAACTCTTGTTTGACGTCTCTTCTGTCTGAGACTATGTCTTACGGTCTGGACGGCGCATGTCACTCTAGTGTCTCCTCCAAAGCGGGCTGCGTTTCTAGGCACGTCAAGGGCCCTTGTGTTTCTGCCCTAGATAAGTAAGTGGTTGCGGGGCCTTGACGGGTTTCCCCCTCACCCCACCCTCTTCCTCCTCAAGTCTCACCCCAAGCTCAAGCCCTCTCTTCTCCACTCAATCCTCCTTCAAATCCTTCCAAATCGGTGGCATGTGTCCTTGGATCCGGTCCCTTTTCCGTTCCTTGAGGCAATCTCCTTCATCTTTCAAGTTTTTGTTGGTTGGATTATTGTATTTGGATGGCTTTGTTCATGTGAATCCTAACCCTAGTTGTGAAGATTTCTCCCTAATACAATGTTTGTGATGTTTAGTACTCCCTCCATCCGGAAAAGCTTGTCTCTCAAATGGACGTATCTAGCATCAAATTAGTGCTAGATACATCCATTTAAGGAACAAGCTTGGGACAAGCTTTTTCGGATGGAGGGAGTAATTAGTATGGTCAGTCCAATCTCTTATATCACTAAGATCCCCAGGGGTGGAAGCCTTGAGAGTCAATTGCGGCGATCAATTTGCTGGGTGACCGATTTTGACTTGGTCCTGCACTGCTGTCATACGCTGCTATCTGTGGAGATAATCTGCTATCTGTGGAGGGTCTGGGTAGCCGGTGGGTCCTTTTGGGCAGTGAGAGGGGGCGGTGGGCCAAGGTTGATGGTGAGGGAAAGGGTGGGCCTTTTGGTAAGCTTGGTGGGCAGCGTGGCGGCTGTGGGTGGATCCATATGAGTTGAGTGGGCGCGTCGGGCCGACTATGCATAGAAGGGAGAGGCGGGCCCAGGAGGGTTCTGGGGTGTTCGACGCTGGCGACTTGGGTGCTTCGTGTCGTCGGCGTTGTCACTGGAGGAGCTCGGGCAGCGCCTGCGTTCATGCTCTTTGATGTCCTTGGTCCGTCTATGCGCTGCTAATGTCGGAGCCTTGGAAAGTTCCAATGTGCACTCGCCGTGGATGCATCTGCGCCTAGCGGGAGCCTACGGGCAACCTGTGAGACCACCCGCAAGGGTTGGAGGTCCAGTACCTCCCGCGCGGCGGCGAACAGGCTCATGTAGTGTCCGCAACACCGTGGCCTGCACGTTGCGGGAGGTTACTGAAGGAAATATGCCCTAGAGGCAATAATAAAGTTGTTATTTATATTTCCTTATATCATGATAAATGTTTATTATTCATGCTAGAATTGTATTAACCGGAAACTTAGTACATGTGTGAATACATAGACAAACAGAGTGTCCCTAGTGTGCCTCTACTTGACTAGCTCGTTAATCAAAGATGGTTAAGTTTCCTAGCCATAGACATGTGTTGTCATTTGATGAACGGGATCACATCATTAGAGAATGATGTGATGGACAAGACCCATCCGTTAGCTTAGCATAATGATCGTTTAGTTTTTCTGCTATTGCTTTCTTCATGACTTATAAATGTTCCTCAGACTATGAGATTATGCAACTCCCGAATATCGGAGGAACACCTTGTGTGCTATCAAACGTCACAACGTAACTGGGTGGTTATAAAGATGCTCTACAGGTGTCTCCGATGGTGTTTGTTGAGTTGGCATAGATCGAGATTAGGATTTGTCACTCCGTGTATCGGAGAGGTATCTCTGGGCCCTCTCGGTAATGCACATCACTATGAGACTTGCAAGCAATGTGACTAATGAGTTAGTTACGGGATGATGCATTATGGAACGAGTAAAGAGACTTGCCGGTAACGAGATTGAACTAGGTATGATGATACCGACGATCAAATCTCGGGCAAGTAACATACCGATGACAAAGGGAACAACATATGTTGTTATGCGGTTTGACCGATAAAGATCTTCGTAGAATATGTAGGAACCAATATGAGCATCCAGGTTCCGCTATTGGTTATTGACCGGAGATGTGTCTCGGTCATGTCTACATAGTTCTCGAACCTGTAGGGTCCGCACGCTTAACGTTCGATGATGATTTGTACTATGAGTTATGTGATTTGATGACCGAAGATTGTTTGGAGTCCTGGATGAGATCACGGACATGACGAGGAGTCTCGAAATGGTCGAGACATAAAGATTGATATATTGGACGATATTATTCGGACACCGGATGAGTTCCGAGAGGTATCGGATAATTATCGGAGTGCCGGAGGGTTATCGGAACCCCCCAGGGGAACAAATGGGCCTTGATGGGCCTTAGTGGGAAGAGAGGAAGGGCCACAAGGGGCTGGCCGCGCCCCTGGGTCCGAATTGGACTAGGGGAAGGGGGCGGCGCCCCCCTTTCCTTCCCTTCCCCCTCTTCCTTCCTTCTTCCCCCTCTTCCTTAGGTGGAATCCTACTAGGACGTGGAGTCCTAGTAGGACTCCCCTCTCCTGGCGCGCCCTAGGAGGGCCGTCCGGCCTCCCTTCCCCTCCTTTATATATGGGGGCAGGGGGGCACCCTAGAACACACAAGTTTCTCTTAACCGTGTGCGGTGCCCCCCTCCACAGTTACACACCTCAGTCATATCGTCGTAGTGCTTAGGCGAAGCCCTGCGCCGGTAACTTCATCATCACCGTCACCACGCCCTCATGCCGACGGAACTCTCCCTCGGCCTCAACTGGATCAAGAGTCCGAGGGACGTCATCGAGCTGAACGTGTGCTGATCGCCGAGGTGCCGTACGTTCGGTGCTTGGATCGGTTGGATCGCGAAGACGTTCGACTACATCAACCGCGTTACTAAATGCTTCCGCTTTCGGTCTACGAGGGTACGTGGATACACTCTCCCCGCTCATTGCTATGCATCTGCTAGATAGATCTTGCGTGATCGTAGGTAATTTTTTTGAAATACTGTGTTCCCCAACAGTGGCATCCGAGCCAGGTCTATGCATAGATGTTATATGCACGAGTAGAACACAATGAGTTGTGGGCGATAATAGTCATACTACTTACCAACAACGTCTTACTTTGATTCGGAGGTATTGTTGGATGAAGCGGCCCAGACCGACATTACATGACCACGTTCATGAGACTGGTTCTACCGACGTGCTTCGCACACAGGTGGCTAGCGGGTGTCTGTTTCTCCAGCTTTAGTTGAATCGATTTTGACTACGCCCGGTCCTTGTTGAAGGTTAAAGCAACACAATTGATGAAAAATCGTTGTGGTTTTGGTGCGTAGGTAAGAACGGTTCTTGCTAGAAGCCCGTAGCAGCCACGTAAAACTCGCAACAACAAAGTAGAGGATGTCTAACTTGTTTTTGCAGGGCATGTCGCGATGTGATATGGTCAAGACGTGATGATATAAATTGTTGTATGAGATGATCATGTTTTGTAACAGTTATCAGCAACTGGCAGGAGCCATATGGTTGTCGCTTTATTGTATGAAATGCAATCGCCATGTAATTGCTTTACTTTATCACTAAGCGGTAGCGATAGTCGTAGAAGCAATAGTTGGCGAGACGACAACGATGCTACGATGGAGATCAAGGTGTCAAGCCGGTGACGATGGTGATCATGACGGTGCTTTGGAGATGGAGATCAAAGGCACAAGATGATGATGGGCATATCATATCACTTATTTGATTGCATGTGATGTTTATCCTTTATGCATCTTATTTTGCTTAGTACGGCGGTAGCATTATAAGATGATCTCTCGCTAAATTTCAAGGTATAAGTGTTCTCCCTGAGTATGCACCGTTGCTACAGTTCGTCGTGCCGAGACACCACGTGATGATCGGTTGTGATAAGCTCTACGTTCACATACAACGGGTGCAAGCCAGTTTTGCACACGCAGAATACTCGGGTTAAACTTGACGAGCCTAGCATATGCAGATATGGCCTCGGAACACTGAGATCGAAAGGTCGAGCGTGAATCATATAGTAGATATGATCAACATAGTGATGTTCACCATTGAAAACTACTCCATCTCACGTGATGATCGAACATGGTTTAGCTGATATGGATCACGTGATCACTTAGATGATTAGAGGGATGTGTATGTAAGTGGGAGTTCTTAAGTAATATGATTAATTGAACTTTAATTTATCATGAACTTAGTACCTGATAGTATTTTGCATGTTAATGTTGTTGTAGATAAATGGCCCATGCTACTGTTCCTTTGAATTTTAATGTGTTCCTAGAGAAAGCTAAGTTGAAAGATGATGGTAGCAACCACACGGACTGGGTTCGTAACTTGAGGATTATCCTCATTGTTGCACAGAAGAATTATGTCCTGGAAACACCGCTAGGTGCAAGACTCGCTGCAGGAGCAACTCCGGACGTTATGAACGTCTGGCAGAGCAAAGCTGATGACTACTCCATAGTTCAGTGTGCCATGCTTTACGGCTTAGAATCAGGACTTCAACGATGTTTTGAACGTCATGGAGCATATGAGATGTTCTAGGAGTTGAAGTTAATATTTGAAGAAAATGCCCGAATTGAGAGATATGAAGTCTCCAATAAGTTCTATAGCTGCAAGATGGAGGAGAATAGTTCTGTCAGTGAACATATACTCAGAATGTCTGGGTACCACAACCACTTGACTCAACTGGGAGTTAATCTTCCTGATGATAGTGTCATTGACAGAGTTCTTCAATCACTGCCACCAAGCTACAAAAGCTTCGTGATGAACTATAATATGCAAGGGATGGATAAGACAATTCCCGAGCTCTTCGCGATGCTAAAGGCTGCGGAGGTAGAAATCAAGAAGGAGCATCAAGTGTTGATGGTTAACAAGACCACTAGTTTCAAGAAGAAGGGCAAAGGGAAGAAGGGGAACTTCAAGAAGAACGGCAAGCAAGTTGCTGCTCAAGTGAAGAAACCCAAGTCTGGACCTAAGCCTGAGACTGAGTGCTTCTACTGCAAAGGGACTGGTCACTTGAAGCGGAACTACCCCAAGTATTTGGTGGATAAGAAGGATGGCAAAGTGAAAGGTATATTTGATATACATGTTATTGACGTGTACCTTACTAATGCTCGTAGTAGCGCCTGGGTATTTGATACTGGTTCTGTTGCTAATATTTGCAACTCGAAACAGGGACTATGGATTAAGCGAAGATTGGCTAAGGACGAGGTGACGAATGCGCGTGGGAAATGGTTCCAAAGTCGATGTGATCGCGGTCGGCACTCTACCTCTACATCTACCTTCGGGATTAGTTTTAGACCTAAATAATTGTTATTTGGTGCCAGCGTTGAGCATGAACATTATATCTGGATCTTGTTTGATGCGAGACGGTTATTCATTTAAATCAGAGAATAATGGTTGTTCTATTTATATGAGTAATTTATTTTATGGTCACGCACCCTTGAAGAGTGGTCTATTTATATTGAATCTCGATAGTAGTGATACACATATTCATAATATTGAAGCCAAAAGATGCAGGTTAATAATGATAGTGCAACTTATTTGTGGCACTGCCGTTTAGGTCATATTGGTGTAAAGCACATGAAGAAACTCCATTCTAATGGACTTTTGGAATCACTTGGTACTTGTGAACCATGCCTCATGGGCAAGATGACTAAAATGCCGTTCTCCGAAACAATGGAGCGAGCAACAGATTTGTTGGAAATCATACATACTGATGTATGTAGTCCGATGAATGTTGAGGCTCGCGGCAGGTATCATTATTTTCTCACCTTCACAGATGATTTGAGCAGATATGGGTATATCTACTTGATGAAACATAAGTCTGAAACATTTGAAAAGTTCAAAGAATTTCAGACTGAAGTGGAAAATCATCGTAACAAGAAAATAAAGTTTCTGCGATCTGATCATGGAGGAGAATATTTGAGTTACGAGTTTGGTCTTCATTTGAAACAATGCGGAATAGTTTCGCAACTCACGCCACCCGGAACACCACAACGTAATGGTGTGTCCGAACGTCGTAATCGTACTTTACTACATATGGTGCGATCTATGATGTCTCTTACTGATTTACCGCTATCGTTTTGGGGTTATGCTTTAGAGACGGCTGCATTCACGTTAAATAGGGCACCATCTAAATCCGCTGAGACGACGCCTTATGAACTGTGGTTTGGCAAGAAACCAAAGTTGTCATTTCTTAAAGTTTGGGGCTGCGATGCTTATGTGAAAAAGCTTCAACCTGATAAGCTCGAACCCAAATCGGAGAAATGTGTCTTCATAGGATACCCAAAGGAGACTGTTGGGTACACCTTCTATCAGAGATCCGAAGGCAAGACATTCGTTGCTAAGAATGGATCCTTTCTAGAGAAGGAGTTTCTCTCAAAAGAAGTGAGTGGGAGGAAAGTAGAACTTGATGAGGTAACTGTACCTGCTCCCTTATTGGAAAGTAGTTCATCATAGAAATCTGTTCCTGTGACTCCTACACCAATTAGTGAGGAAGCTAATGATGATGATCATGTAACTTCAGATCAAGTTACTACCGAACCTCGTAGGTCAACTAGAGTAATATCCGCACCAGAGTGGTACGATAATCCTGTTCTGGAGGTCATGTTACTTGACCATGACGAACCTACGAACTATGAGGAAGCGATGATGAGCCCAGATTCCGCGAAATGGCTTGAAGCCATGAAATCTGAGATGGGATCCATGTATGAGAACAAAGTGTGGACTTTGGTTGACTTGCCCGATGATCGGCAAGCCATCGAGAATAAATGGATCTTCAAGAAGAAGACTAACGCTGATGGTAATGTTACTGTCTACAAAGCTTGACTTGATGCAAAAGGTTTTCGACAAGTTCAAGGAGTTGACTACGATGAGACTTTCTCACCCATAGCGATGCTTAAGTCCGTCTGAATCATGTTAGCAATTGCCGCATTTTATGATTATGAAATTTGGCAAATGGATGTAAAGACTGCATTCTTGAATGGATTTCTGGAAGAAGAGTTGTATATGATGCAACCTGAAGGTTTTATCGATCCAAAGGGTTCTAACAAAGTGTGCAAGCTCCAGCGATCCATCTATGGACTGGTGCAAGCATCTCGGAGTTGGAATAAGCGCTTTGATAGTGTGATCAAAGCATATGGTTTTATACAGACTTTTGGAGAAGCCTGTATTTACAAGAAAGTGAGTGGGAGCTCTGTAGCATTTCTAATATTATATGTGGATGACATATTGTTGATTGGAAATGATGTAGAATTTCTGGATAGCATAAAAGGATACTTGAATAAGAGTTTTTCAATGAAAGACCTCAGTGAAGCTACTTATATATTGGGCATCAAGATCTATAGAGATAGATCAAGATGCTTAATTGGACTTTCACAAAGCACATACCTTGACAAAGTTTTGAAGAAGTTCAAAATGGATCAAGCAAAGAAAGGGTTCTTGCCAGTGTTACAAGGTGTGAAGTTGAGTCAGACTCAATGCCCGAGCACTGCAGAAGATAGAGAGAAAATGAAAGGTGTTCCCTATGCTTCGGCCATAGGCTCTATCATGTATGCAATGCTGTGTACCAGACCGATGTGTGCCTTGCTATTAGTTTAGCAGGGAGGTACCAAAGTAATCCAGGAGTGGATCACTGGACAACGGTCAAGAACATCCTGAAATACCTGAAAAGGACTAAGGATATGTTTCTCGTTCATGGAGGTGACAAAGAGCTCATCGTAAATGGTTACGTCGATGCAATCTTTGACACTGATCCGGATGACTCTAAGTCACAAACCTGATACGTATTTATATTGAACGGTGGAGCTGCCAGTTGGTGCAGCTCTTAGCAAAGCGTCGTGGCGGGATCTACGTGTGAAGCGGAGTACATAGCTGCTTCGGAAGCAGCAAATGAAGGAGTCTGGATGAAGGAGTTCATATCCGATCTAGGTGTCATACCTAGTGCATCGGGTCCAATGAAAATCTTTTGTGACAATACTGGTGCAATTGCCTTGGCAAAGGAATCCAGATTTCACAAGAGAACCAAGCACATCAAGAGACACTTCAATTCCATCCGTGATCAAGTCAAGGAGGGAGACATAGAGATTTGCAAGATACATACGGATCTAAATGTTGCAGACCCGTTGACTAAGCCTCTCTCACGAGCAAAACATGATCAACACCAAGACTCCATGGGTGTTAGAATAATTACTGTGTAATCTAGATTATTGACTCTAGTGCAAGTGGGAGACTGAAGGAAATATGCCCTAGAGGCAATAATAAAGTTGTTATTTAAATTTCCTTATATCATGATAAATGTTTATTATTCATGCTAGAATTGTATTAATCGGAAACTTAGTACAAGTGTGAATACATAGACAAACAGAGCGTCACTAGTATGCCTCTACTTGACTAGCTCGTTGAATCAAAGATGGTTAAGTTTCCTAGCCATAGACATGAGTTGTCATTTGATTAACGGGGTCACATCATTAGAGAATGATGTGATTGACTTGACCCATTTCGTTAGCTTAGCATTTGATCGTTTAGTATATTGCTATTGCTTTCTTCATGACTTATACATGTTCCTATGACTATGAGATTATGCAACTCCCGAATACCGGAGGAACACTTTGTGTGCTACCAAACGTCACAACGTAACTGGGTGATTATAAAGGTGCTCTACAGGTGTCTCTAATGGTACTTGTTGAGTTGGCATACATCAAGATTAGGATTTGTCACTACGATTGTCGGAGAGGTATCTCTGGGCCCTCTCGGTAATGCACATCACTATAAGCCTTGCAAGCAATGCAACTAATGAGTTAGTTGCAGGATGATGTATTACGGAACGAGTTAAGAGACTTGCCGGTAACGAGATTGAACTAGGTATTGAGATACCGACGATCGAATCTCGGGCAAGTAACATACCGATGACAAAGGGAACAACGTATGTTGTTATGCGGTTTGACCGATAAAGATCTTCGTAGAATATGTAGGAACCAATATGAGCATCCAGGTTCCGCTATTGGTTATTGACCGGAGACGTGTCTCGGTCATGTCTACATAGTTCTCGAACCCGTAGGGTCCGCACGCTTAACGTTCGGTGACGATCGGTAATATGAGTTTATGTGTTTTGATGTACCGAAGGTAGTTCGGAGTCCCGGATATGATTACGGACATGACGAGGAGTCTCTAAATGGTCGAGACATAAAGATCGATATATTGGATGACTATGTTTGGACTTCGGAAAGGTTCCGGATGAGTTCGGACGTATACCGGAGTACCGAGGGGTTACCGGAACCCCCCGGGGAGTGTAATGGGCCTCATGGGCCTTGGTGGAGAGAGGAAGGGGCGGCCAGGGCAGGCCGGGTGCCCCCTCCCCCTCTAGTCCGAATTGGACAAGGAAGGGGGGGGGGGGCGCCCCCCTTTTTCCTTCCCCCTCTCTCCTCCTTCCTTCCCTCCTACTCCTACGCTTGGAAGGGGGGAAATCCTACTCCCGGTGGGAGTAGGACTCCCCTTGGGGCGCGCCTAGGAGGCCGGCCTCCTCCCCCTCCTCCACTCCTTTATATACGGGGAAGGGGGCACCCCATAAACACACAAGTTGATCATTGATCTTTTAGCCGTGTGCGGTGCCCCCCTCCACCATAATCCACCTCGGTCATATCGTAGCGGTGCTTAGGCGAAGCCCTGCGTCGGTAGCTTCATCAACACCATCATCACGCCGTCGTGTTGACGGAACTCTCCCTCGAAGCTCTACTGGATCGTGAGTTCGTGGGACGTCACCGAGCTGAACGTGTACAGATCACGAAGGTGCCGTACGTTCGGTACTAGGATCGGTCGATCGTGAAGACGTACGAGTACATCAACCGCGTTGTTATAACGCTTCCTCTTACGGTCTACGAGGGTACGTGGACGACACTCTCCCCTCTTGTTGCTATGCATCACCATGATCTTGCGTGTGCGTAGGAATTTTTTTGAAATTACTACGTTCCCCAACAGGAAGGGGGCAGCGCCCCCCTTTCCTTCCCTCCCCCTCTTCCTTCCTTCTTCCCCCTCTTCCTTAGGTGGAATCCTACTAGGACTTGGAGTCCTAGTAGGACTCCCCTCTCCTGGCGCGCCCTAGGAGGGTTGTCCGGCCTCCCCTCCCCTCCTTTATATACGGGGGCAGGGGCACCCTAGAACATACAAGTTTCTCTTAACCGTGTGTGGTGCTCCCCTCCACAGTTACACACCTCGGTCATATCGTCGTAGTGCTTAGGCGAAGCTCTGCGCTGGTAACTTCATCATCACCGTCACCATGCCGTCATGCTGACGGAACTCTCCCTCCGCTCAACTGGATCACGAAGACGTTCGACTACATCAACCGCGTTACTAAACGCTTCCGCTTTCGGTCTACAAGGGTACATGGACACACTTTCCCCGCTCGTTGCTATGCATCTCGTAGATAGATCTTGCGTGATCGTAGGTAAATTTTTTGAAATACTGCGTTCCCCAACAGTTACAAGCAAGCTACGAGACCAGCAGCGGGGTTAGGTAAACAAAACCCCCACCATTCCCTTCCGTGCATGCTTCTCTGGTGCGTGGTGTTAACCCTTCACGCTTGCTCCCTTTATTATGTTGCAGCTGCTGGAGGCTTTCTGGAAGATGATATTATGGGCATGGTCCCTGCACTGGAGTTCCATGATAGCGGGGCGTTGGAGCACCTCAGAAATGTGGTGCCAGGGACAGCAATCCCAGCCTCAACCTGAAGGTTACACCAGAGCCAACTGAGTACAATAACTAGGAAAATGAGCAGATGTTTGTCATCCACAAGATACTCGAATCCTGGTTGTGTCGTGTTTTCTAACTCCCACCTCTAAACAACATAATAGAAGCAAGACTGGGGAACATCTGATCAAGTCTTAGTGACACTCGGGTAATGAAATTGAACCCCTTCACTTTGAATTCTTCTTTCAAATCTAAGGCGAAGTCGTGTAGCTGACACATATGAAAAAATTTGGGAGTTGTCCTTTCCATGGCTTATTTGTGGTCTGTTAGGATAGCAAAGTCTTCACAGTGTCCACTTTTTGAATGACTTAGTTGGACTTGGTGGTCCATATTGATGACATTTGTACAGTGTGATTCAGTGATATGCTCATTGTGGAAGGCTGTACAACTTCTGTTTCATGAGATTTTTCAACTTGGCCTAAATTGTTCACTATATGATGCAACTCAATAGGCGGTAAAAGTATTTTTCCCCAATTGTTGTATTCTTAGGTTCTCACATTCTTAACCACCTGGATCATTCCAACTCCTAATTGGTCTTCGGGTTAGAAAATTCGGTGTAGGAGATAGGGATGAACCAAAGGGTAAGGTGGAGACGGGTATACAAGTGAGCAATTTGATAGTTCATCTTACTTTTCTACCTATAGTTTCAAGAAGGTGGAGCTATAGCTGGAAGGTAGAGGAGAGACATATGTACCTTTTTGTGTTCCTCCTTCACTTCCGAACAGATGGAGATATGACTGTTTATGGCAAGCATGATCATAAATGGTTGTGGATGTGCAAAGAAAGGTATAGAGCAGATCATGCCGATCTTTTTTATGATACATCTATTTCAAGCACATGGTCTTATTTTTTAAACTTATATGCCATTGAAATGTTATCATCTAACAAAAATTCCATGAGAAATCAGGGAATATGAAACTTTTTTTATGAGTGCAGATCGAATTGAATTACGTGTTTATACCATTGAAGTGAAAAGCAATATTTACCCCTAATAGATTGTAGGTTGTTTTCACAAGAAAAACCCATGCTACAAGAGACCTAATCACTTCTAGATAATATGGTACAATATTATGCCACTTGGCTGGTAAAGTTCTGTTGGACATTTAATGCACTCCAATGGGTGCACCTATAACAGTGCATTCAAATAGCTACTACAATGAAGATTAGTATACCCAACTAACCTATCCAGTGATCATCCATTTGTTGATTTCTCTTCATCGTCTTTGGTTTGATCAGGCTTTCGTTTACATTCAGCAGACAAGTTGTGGCGTGAAACCTATTTAACGGCGTGTTCAATGCTCTCACAAACCCATGACTCAAAGAATGACCATATATTACCATGCCAAATTTTAAGTTGTTTATTGACCTATATACAACATTGCGTCTTCTGTGTAGAGGATCGTGCCCTGTTCTTTTGCTACCAAAGACCTTGAAAATGAAACGATGGGAGTACTTATAAGGGCAAACTCCATTCATCGTTATTTCCTTTCAAGATACTTAGCTACTGAGACAAACAATATTATTTTTGTGCATACCTTTTATTCACTTACTTCAGTATGTCTTAGTTTAGTCAAAGCAATCCTTTTTTCATGGATATACCAATATATCATTGTTTAGATAAACCATTCCAAAATGCAATCATAAAAATTTATGTATGTGTATTTGAAAATGCATATTTCTTTATGGCATGATGGTCTTCGATATGTCAAGGTGATCGCAACGAAGAGCATTGCAGGTTCGGTTGGTAATGTATTGCATCACATTGTAATATTTCGGTGCAACAAAGCGCGCTATCGCTTTTTGTAGTGGTGATATGTGATGTGGATGAACAAGGGTTTGGGTTAGGGTTAGGTTTAATGTTAGGACTTAGGGTTAGGATTAGTATTTAGTATTTAGAGTTAGGGTTAGGATTAGGTTTAATGTTGTTACTTGTTTTGTATGGCATGTGGTAGATTTTTATTGCTCTTTGTAAGTACTTATTATGGTCCCATTGGTTTTTGGATGGAGAGGATCGTGAATGTTCATTATGTTGACAAGGGGACATTTATGCATGTCGAGATTGTTGACAATGATGAGGAACTGTTGAATTTCTTACAAGTCCTAGCTATGAGGAGGTTGTCAAAGGGATAAGAATTAGATTAAATTGGATGGACATAAGTGTAACTAGTAGGAAGATATGATCTCGGTACGGGACATAAGTGTTGAATGAAGACAACGCCTATCAAGTCAAATTTGCAACGGGGTGCCTATAAGGAGGTTGTTCCATCCTTGGAAGTCAAATCACTTGAAGTGTTTGTCACTAAGGTGGTCAAAGTTTCTCTTTTTCATGTTGACTTGAGGCAAACCTTGTTAGATGATATGAGCTCAATTAGAAGTGTGCCGCCAATTTTTGAGCAAAGTGTTGAAGTGCAAAGCCGTCAATGCAATGAGCCAACCTCTTGTTATCCAATCGAATAAATTCAAGGTGAAAGATATTCAACATGGCAGCAAACAAGTTGATTTGTCAATGTGGATCCCCAATATGAGTGTTTGGGTGGTGCACCGATGAATGAGGATGGTCATGACTACGAGCAAGAGGATGAGAGGCACAACAATGATCTTGGTGACATAGAGGCTCAAGTCAGGCATAAGGAATAAACCCTGACATCATCTATCAACATGCTTGTGACTTGGATGATGATGGCACGGAGAATGATTTGGATGATGTTGGATTCATGGATAAAGAAGCAAAGCGGTACACAAAAATCACCAGTCGGGATCATCGAGTGCCATTGTTTTGTGATGTTAGCCTTGCCCATAAGGCTATAGTTGATGGTGGAATGAGTAAGACAATTGAGCCTAGACTGTTCCCGAATAGTACATCCGACGAGTCCAAGATATCTTACCTAAGGAAAGGTTCGATGTTTGAGCACATGCTAGAATGCAAGATGTAGCTGTGTGAGTACGTTGTTAAGTACTATATGCCTTTCATAGTGGTTCACTTGGACTGCAAGAAGCAATACATTGTGAAATGTGAGGCGGAAGGATGCTCATGGAAAGTGCATGGAAGACTTATGAAAGATGAATGGTGGAATATAACTAATTGCAAAGCCAATCACTAATGCAAATTGCCATTCGCATAAGCACGCAAGACATACCGTCGGCTAACCTCAGAATTCATCGGTTATAAATACCAGAAACATATCGCCAAGGATCCAATAATTAAAATCAAGTTGATGATGAGCTGAGTAGAAGATAAGTTTGGATATAAGGTGAAGTACTGGACGACATGGAAGGCCAATCAAGTCGCTCTAAGAATGTTGTACGATGGATGGGAAGAAGCATACAACATGCTCCCTAGGTTGTTGGGAGCAATGATCTATAGGAACCCATGAATGATCACTTTGTCTAGGATATTGATGGAGTGTTCCGTCATGCATTTTGGACATTGGACCCATGCATTGTGGCTTCTCAGTATTGTCATCCGGTTTTGCCTATAGATGGAACATTCTTGGCAAGCAAATACAAGGGCACGCTCATGATAGCAATGTCATATAATGCTAATTATCAAGTGTTGCATGTGGAATTTTCTTTGGTGTCAGTCGAGATCCAAGACTAGGAATGGTTCATGACACTTGTGAGGACCACTGTCACTCCTTCGGCAGGGAGGTATGCATCATATTAGACCGGTACCAAGGCATACTAAAGCCTGTGGATATTGACATTCTAGGGCATGTGAAGCTGCATCATTGATGGTGCATGAGGCATGATGACCCACAAGTATAGGGGATCAGTCGTAGTCCTCTTGATAAGTAAGAGTGTCGAACCCAATGAGGAGCAGAAGGAATTGATAGGCGGCTTTCAGCAAGGTATTCTCTGCAAGTGTTGTAAGATAGTTTTGACCTATAGTTTGATAGCAGGATAATTGGTAACAAGTAACAAAAGTAGGAAGGTGCATCAACTGGCCCAGTCCTTAATTATGCTAAGGGCAAGCCGGCAATATTTCTTATAGTGATTAAAACGCTCTTGAGGACACATGGGAATCTCGTCAAGTTACTTCCACCATGATTCATCGAGTTACGTTCATTGCCTTGATAAGTGTTGTGTGGGTGGACCGGAGCTAAGGTACCTTTCTTACTTGAACAAACACCTACTTATGATTATACCCTCCATGCAAGCATTCGCAAATACAAGAGAAGTAATTAAGGTAAATCTAGCTGTAGCATTAAACATGTGGATCGAAAACAGGCCATCACGGAATAATTCATAAACTAGGGTTTAGGTTTCAGTCACTCCTGCAACCAATCAACTACAAACTAATTCCATGATGCCTTCCCCTAGGCCCAAAGATGGTGAAGTGCCATGTAGTCGACGTTCACATAACACCACTAGAGAAAGATCAACACAACATAATATCAGAACATTGAACGGTGATCAACTTGACATGGTTAATAATAACAAGACTTCTCCCATGCCTCAAGAACAAATATAAATACTCACAACTCATTATATTGAACATGTTTAATAGGTATAAATATGCAATCAACAATCCGAACATAATGATCTTCCACAAAGTAAACCAACTAGCATGAACTATAAGATGTAATCAACACTACTAGCACCCCCAGGTAAATATGAGGTTTGATGCAAAGATTGAGCACAAGAGATGTAATAGGGTTTGGGGATGTAACACCCCTGTAATTAAGTGAAGGAAATATGCCCTAGAGGCAATAATAAAGTTGTTATTTATATTTCCTTATATCATGATAAATGTTTATTATTCATGCTAGAATTGTATTAACCGGAAACTTAGTACATGTGTGAATACATAGACAAAACAGAGTGTCCCTAGTATGCCTCTACTTAACTAGCTCGTTAATCAAAGATGGTTAAGTTTCCTAACCATAGACATGTGTTGTCATTTGATGAACGAGATCACATCATTAGAGAATGATGTGATGGACAAGACCCATCCGTTAGCTTAGCATAATGATCGTTAAGTTTTATTGCTATTGCTTTCTTCATGACTTATACATATTCCTCTGACTATGATATTATGCAACTCCTGAATACCGGAGGAACACCTTGTGTGCTACCAAATGTCACAACATAACTGGGTGATTATAAAGATGCTCTACAGGTGTCTCCGAACGTGTTTTTCGGGTTGGCATAGATCAAGATTAGGATTTGTCACTCCGAGTATTGGAGAGGTATCTCTAGGCCCTCTCGGTAATGCACATCACTATAAGCCTTGCAAGCAATGTGATTAATGAGTTAGTTACGGGATGATGCACTACGGAACGAGTAAAGAGACTTGCCGGTAACGAGATTGAACTAGGTATGAAGATACCGGCGATCGAATCTCGGGCAAGTAACATACCGATGACAAAGGGAATAACATATGTTGTTATTGTGGTTTAACCGATAAAGATCTTCGTAGAATATGTAGGAACCAATATGAGCATCCAGGTTCCACTATTGGTTATTGACCAGAGATGTGTCTCGGTCATGTCTACATAGTTCTAGAACCCATAGGGTCCGCACGCTTAACGTTCGATGACGATTTGTATTATGAGTTATGTGTTTTGGTGACCGAAGTTCGTTCGGAGTCCCGGATGAGATCACGGACATGACGAGGAGTCTTGAAATGGTTGAGAGGTAAATATTCATATATTGGAAGGTAGTATCCGGACGTCGGAATGGTTTCGAGTGGTTCGGGTATTTTACCGGAGTACCGAGGGGTTTCCGGAACCTCCCGGGGAAGTATTGGGCCTTCATGGGCCTTAGTGGAGAGAGAGGGGAGCCTGCAAGGGGTGGCCGCGCCCCCCCATGGGAGTCCGAATTGGACTAGGGGAGGGGGCGCCGCCCTGAAAGCACAAGTGCTCCCTGGGTGATTTTGGTAATTAATGTCAACATATCTCTTGTTGGACTAATGCTTCTACCTAGTATGTTTCAGATAAGTTCAACAATGGAGTGGCATGGACTAGAGGATGTGGAACCCCTTCAAGATGCTGAGGACAAAGGATTGGCTCAAGCTCAAAGCTCAGGACTCTACATTTTCTATTTTAGTGATCCAAGATCACATTGAGTCCATAGGAAAGCCAATACTATTAAGAGGGGATGAGGTGTTGCTTAATGGCTTGCTTGCTCAAAGTGCTTAGTGATATGCTCCAAAGCCCCCAACCACTTTCTCACATCCACATATGTCCCAAACCAAAAGTCAAACTCGGCCCCACCGAAACTTTCTATCCGGCGCCATCGAGTTCTCTTGACATAGCCACTGCCATTAACCCTAATCAATTCGGTCTCACCGATGGGATCTCGGTCTCACCGAGATGGGCTTGCAAACTCTCTGTTGCCTATTGCAATAATTTCGGTCCCACCGAGGTATGCACTCGGTCCCATCGAGTTTGCTTGGCCAACTCTCTGTTTCGCTTATTACCCAAATCGGTCCCACCGAGTTTGTGTAATCGGTCAAACCGAGTTGAGGCTTTACCCTAACCCTAGCACATCGGTCCTACCGAGTTGACCATATCAATCCCACCGAAATGCCTAACGGTCACATTATTAACTAAATCGGTCTGACCGAGTTCTCTGAATCGGTCCCACCGAGTTTGGTGATTTGTGTGTAACGGTTAGATTTTGCGTGGAGGCTATATATACCCCTCCACCCAGTCTTCATTCATGGAGAGAGCCATCAGAACATGCCTACACTTCCAACATACATTTTCTGAGAGAGAACCACCTACACTTGTGTTGAGGTCAAGATATTCCATTCCAACCACATAAATCTTGATCTCTAGCCTTCCCCAAGTTGCTTTCCACTTAAATCTTCTTTCCACCAAATCCAAATCTAGCGAGAGAGAGTTGAGTGTTGGGGAGACTATCATTTGAAGCACAAGATCAAGGAGTTCATCATCAACACACCATTTGTTACCTCTTGGAGAGTGGTGTCTCCTAGATTGGCTAGGTGTCACTTGGTAGCCTCCGCCAAGATTGTGGAGTTGAACCAAGGAGTTTGTAAGGGCAAGGAGATCGCCTACTTCGTGAAGATATACCCGAGTGAGGCAAGTCCTTCGTGGGCGACGGCCATGGTGGGATAGACAAGGTTGCTTCTTCGTGGACCCTTCGTGGGTGGAGCCCTCCGTGGACTCGCGCAACCGTTACCCTTCGTGGATTGAAGTCTCCATCAACGTGGATGTACGATAGCACCACCTATCGGAACCACGGATAAAAAATCTCCGTGTCTCCAAATTGCGTTTGCACACTCCAATCCCATCCCTTTACATTCTTGCAACTTGCATGCTTTACTTTCCGCTGCTCATATACTCTTGTCATGCTTGCTTGATATGTATTGTGAATGTTTAAACTTGTGCCAAAACTCCACTCCAACTTAAAGAAATTAAAAACTGCAACTTTTCTTACTTAGAGTCTATTCACCCTCCCTCTAGACACCTCTTCTTGATCCTTTCACGCCCCCTTTCCCTCTCCCTCTCCCTCTCCCTCTCCTTCCTTTTCACCTCCGGTGAAGAAAGGAAAGGGGGGGGGGGCGAATCCTAGTAGGACTCCCCAGATGGCGCGCGCCACCTGGCCGGCTGCCTTCTCCTCCCCTCCTTTATCTATGGGGGCAGGGGGCACCCCATAGATCATCAATTGTTCTCTTAGCCGTGTGCGGTGCCCCCCTCCACAGTTTACTCCTCCGGTCATAGCGTCGTAGTGCTTAGGCGAAGCCCTGCACGGATCACATCACCATCAGTGTCACCATGCCGTCGTGCTGACGGAACTCTCCCTCGACCCTCTGCTGGATCAAGAGTTCGAGGGACGTCATCGAGCTGAATGTGTGCTGAACTCGGAGGTGCCGTACGTTCGGTACTAGATCGGTTGGATCATGAAGACGTTCGACTACATCAACCTCGTTAACCTAACGGTTCCGCTTTCGGTCTACGAGGGTACATGGACACACTCTTCCCTTCTCGTTGCTATGCATCTCCTAGATAGATCTTGCGTGATCATAGGATTTTTTTTTGAAATTGCATGCTACGTTCCCCAACAGTGGTATCCGAGCCATGTCTATCCGTAGATGGTATGCACGAGTAGAACACAAAGAGTTGTGGGCGATAATAGTCATATTGCTTACCACCAACGTCTTATTTTGATTCGGCGGTATTGTTGGATGAAGCGGCCCAGACCAACCTTACATGACCACGTTCATGAGACGGTTCCACCGACAGTCATGCAACTTGTTTTGCATAAAGGTGGCTGGCGGGTGTCTGTTTCTCCAACTTTAGTTGAATTGAATTTGACTACGGCCGGTCCTTGTTGAAGGTTAAAATAGCACACTTGATGAAAAATCGTTGTGGTTTTGATGCGTAGGTAAGAACGGTTCTTGCTAGAATCCCGTAGTAGCCACGTAAAACTTGCAACAACAAAGTAGAGGACGTATAACTTATTTTTGCAAGGCATGTTGTGATGTGATATGGTCAAGACGTGATGAGATATAAATTGTTGTATGAGATGATCATGTTTTGTAGAAGTTATTGGCAACTGGAAGGAGCCTTATGGTTGTCGCTTTATTGTATGAAATGCAATCGCCATGTAATTGCTTTACTTTATCACTAAGCGGTAGCGATAGTCGTAGAAGCAATAGTTGGCGAGACGACAACGACGCTATGATGGAGATCAAGGTGTCAAGCCGGTGACGATGGAGATCATGACGGTGCTTTGGAGATGGAGATCAAAGGCACAAGATGATGATGAGCATACCATGTCACATATTTTGATTGCATGTGGTGTTTATCTTTGATGCATCTTATTTTTCTTAGTACGGCGGTAGCATTATAAGATGATCCCTCACTAAAATGTCAAGGTATAAGTGTTCTCCCTGAGTATGCACCGTTGCGACAGGTTGTCGTGCCAAGACACCATGTGATGATCGGGTGTGATAAGCTCTACGTTCACATACAACGGGTGCAAGACAGTTTTGCACATGCGGAATACTCGGGTTAAACTTGACGAGCCTAGCATGTACAGACATGGCCTCGGAACACTGGCAACCGAAAGGTCGAACATGAATCATATAGTAGATATGATCAACATAGAGATGTTCACCATTGAAGACTACTCCATCTCACGTGATGATCCGACATGGTTTAGTTGATTTGGATCACGTAATCATTTAGATGAATCGAGGGATGTCTATCTAAGTGGGAGTTCTTAAGTAATATGATTAATTGAACTTTAATTTATCATGAACTTAGTCTTGATAGTATTTGCAAATTATGTTGTAGATCAATAGCTCACGTTGTAGCTCCCCTATGTTGTTGATATGTTCCTAGAGAAAACTAAGTTAAAAGATGATAGTAGCAATGATGCGGACTGGGTCCATGATCTGAGGATTATCCTCATTGATGCACAGAAAAATTATGTCCTTGATGCACCGCTAGGTGGCAGACCTATTGCAGGAGCAGATGCAGACGTTATGAACGTTTGACAAGCTTGATATGATGACTACTTGATAGTTTAGTGCACCATGCTTTACGGCTTAGAACCGGGACTTCAAAAATGTTTTGAACACCATGGAGCATATGAAATGTTCCAAGAGCTGAAAATGATATTTTAGACTCATGCCTGTGTTAAGAGGTATGAGACCTCTGACAAGTACTTTGCCTACAAGATGGAGGAGAATAGCTCAGCTAGTGAGCATGTGCTCAGAATGTCTGGGTACTACAATCGCTTGAATCAAGGGGGAGTCAATCTTCCAGATAAGATAGTGATTGACAGAGTTCTCTAGTCACTATCACCAAGTTACTAGAACTTCGTGATGAACTATAATATGCAAGGGATGACGAAAACAATTCCCGAGCTCTTCGCGATGCTGAAATCGGCGAAGGTAGGAATCACGAAAGAGCATCAAGTGTTGATGGTTGACAAGACCACTAGTTTCAAGTAAAAGGGAAAGGGAAAGAAAAGGGAACTTCAAGAAGAATGGCAAGCAAGTTGCCACTCCCGTGAAGAAGCCCAAAGCTGGACCCAAGCCTGAAAGTGTGTGCTTATACTGCAAAGGAAATGGTCACTAGAAGTGGAACTGCCCCAAGCATTTGGTGGATAAGAAGGATGGCAAAGTGAACAAAGGTATATTTGATATACAGATTATTGTGTACCTTTCTAGTGTTCGTAGTAGCCCCTGGTTATTTGATACTAGTTCAGTTGCTATGATTAGTAACTCAGAACAGGAGTTGCAAAATGAAAGACTAGTTAAGGGCGAGGTGACGATGTGTGTTGGAAGTGATTCCAAGGTCGATAAGATCACCATCGCACACTCCCTCTACCTTCGGGACTAGTGTTGGACCTAAATAAATGTTATTTGGTGTTTGCGTTGAGCATGAATATGATTGGATCATGTTTATTGCGATACGGTTATTCATTTAAGTCAGAGAATAATTGTTGTTCTATTTACATGAATAAAACCTTCTATGGTCATACACCCAATGTAAATGGTTTATTGAATCTCGATCATAATGATACACATATTGATAATATTGATGCCAAATTATGAAAAGTTGATAATGATAGTGCAACATATTTGTGGCACTGCCGTTTAGGTCATATTGGTGTAAAGCGCATGAAGAAACTCCATGCAGATGGGCTTTTGGAATCACTTGATTATGAATCATTTGATACTTGCGAACCATGCCTCATGGGCAAGATGACTAAAACTCCGTTCTCCGGAACAATGGAGCGAGCTAATGACTTATTGGAAATAATACATACCGATGTATGCAGTCCGATGAGTGTTGAGGCTCGCGGCAGGTATCATTATTTTCCGACCTTCACAGATGATTTGAGTAGATATGGGTATATCTACTTGATGAAACACAAGTCTAAAACATTAGAACAGCTCAAAGAATTTCAGAGTGAAGTGGAGAATCATCATAACAAGAAAAATAAAGTTTCTACGATCTGATCGCAGAGGCGAATATTTGAGTTACGAGTTTGGCCTTCATTTAAACAGTGTGGAATAGTTTCACAACTCACGCCACCTGGAACACCACAGCTTAATGGTGTGTCCGAACTGGGTAGGGTATGGGCAGGGTAGAGCAATACCATACCCATACCCATATAGTCAGTGGGTACAAAATTCTACCCATACCCGTACCCATGGGTATAAAACTTTATCCATACCCATACCCGACGGTTACCCATACCCATTGGGTACCCAACGGGTAGAACAAATAGTACACAAGTTGTTCATAATTTTACACTCATTCATAGCACATTTGACAAAAAATCAAATATCTTAGCTCAATAACAAGTAGACGGGTACAAGACTACTATCAAAAGTTAGAAATCACAACATACTCATAAGTCAATAGGAGTAGACGAGTCACATGACAAATTAATGATTAATTGACAATAACTTAACATTATTTTTACAAGCTGGCAGGGTATGGGTATACCCGCGGGTACAAGGCTATACCCGTACCCTACCCATATCTTAACGGATAGGGTATGGGTACTGCCCATGGGTATAAAAATGTGCCCATACCCTACCCATGCGGGTACGGTACCCACGGGTACCCGTACCCATGGGTAAAATTGCCATCCTTAGTCCGAACGTCGTAACCGTACTATATTAGATATGGCGCGATCTATGATGTCTCTTACCGATTTACCACTTTCATTTTGGGGTTATGCATTAGAGACAGTTGCATTCATGTTGAATAGGGCACCGTCTAAATCCGTTGAGACAACACCGTATGAACTGTGGTTTGAGAAGAAACCTAAGCTGTCGTTTCTTAAAGTTTGGGCTTGCGATGCTTATGTGATAAAGTTTCAGCCTGATAAGCTCGAACTCAAATCGGAGAAGTGTGTCTTCATAGGATACCCAAAAGAAATTGTTGGGTATACCTTCTATCACAGATCCGAAGGCAAGATCTTTGTTGCTAAGAATGGATCCTTTCTAGAGAAGGAGTTTCTCTCGAAAGAAGTGAGTGAGAGGAAAGTAGAACTTGATGAGGTAACTGTACCTTCTCTCGAATTGTAAAGTTGCTCATCACAGAAAACTATTTCCGTGATGCCTACACCAACAAGAGAGGAAACTAATGATAATGATCATGAAACTTCAGATCAAGTTACTACCGAACCTCGTAGGTCAACCAGAGCACGTTCTGCACCAGAGTGGTACGGTAATCCTGTTCTGGAAGTCATGTTACTAGACCATGACGAACCTACAAATTATGAGGAAGCGATGATGAGCCCAGATTCCGCAAAATGGCTTGAGACCATGAAATCTGAGATAGGATCCATGTATGAGAACAAAGTGTGGACTTTGGTTGACTTGCCCAATGATCGGTGAGCCATAGAGCATAAATGGATCGTCAAGAGGAAGACAAACGCTGATGGTAGTGTTACTATCTACAAAGCTTGACTTGTTGTAAAAGGTTTTCTACAAGTTCAAGGTGTTGACTACGCTGAGATTTTCTCACTCGTAGCGATGCTTAAGTCTGTCCGAATCATGTTAGCAATTGCCACATTTTATGAAATCTGGCAAATGGATGTCAAAACTGCATTCCTTAATGGATTTCTTAAAGAAGAGTTGTATATGATGCAACCAAAAGGTTTTGTCAATCCTAAAGGTGCTAACAAAATGTGCAAGCTCCAGCAATCCATCTATGGACTGGTGCAAGCATCTTGGAGTTGGAATATACGCTTTGATGAATTGATCAAAGTATACAGTTTTATACAGACCCGCGTGAAGCCTGTATTTACAAGAAAGTGAGTGGGAGCACTACAACCTTTCTGATAAGTATATGTGTACGACATATTGTTGATCGGAAATGATGTAGAATTTTCTAGAAAGCATAAAGGAGTGTTTGAAAGGAGCTTTTCAAAGAAAGACCCCGGTGAAGCTGCTTGAGCATCAAGATCTATAGAGATAGATCAAGACGCTTGATAAGATTTTTCAATGAGTACATACCTTGATAAGATTTTGAAGTAGTCCAAAATGAAACAGTCAAAGAAGGAGTTCTTGCCTGTGTTGCAAGGTGTGAAGTTGAATAAGACTCAAAACCCGACCACGACAGAAAATAGAAAGAGAATGAAAGTCATTCCATATGCCTCAGTCATAGGTTCTATAAAGTATGCATGTTGTGTACTAGACCTATTGCGTACCTTGCCATGAGTTTGGCAAGGGGGTACGATAGTGATCCAGGAGTAGATCACTGGAAAACGGTCAAAATTATCCTTAGTTACCTAAGAGGACTAAGGAAATGTTTCTCGGTTATGGAGTTGATAAAGAGTTCGTCGTAAAGAGTTACGTTGATGCAAGCTTTAACACTAATCTAGATGACTCAGAATCTCAATCTGGATACATATTGAAAGTGGGAGCAATTAGCTAGAGTAGCTCAATGCATATGGATCTGAATGTGGCTGACCCGTTGACTAAGCTTCTCTCAGAAGCAAAACATGATCACACCTTAGTACTCTCTGGGTGTTAATCACATGGCGATGTGAACTAGATTATTGACTCTAGTAAACCCTTTGGGTGTTGGTCACATGGCGATGTTAACTATGGGTGTTAATCACATGACGATGTGAACTATTGGTGTTAAATCACATGACGATGTGAACTAGATTATCGACTCTAGTGCAAGTGGGAGACTAAAGGAAATATGCCCTAGAGGCAATAATAAAGTTGTTATTTATATTTCCTTATATCATGATAAATGTTTATTATTCATGCTAGAATTGTATTAACCGGAAACTTAGTACATGTGTGAATACATAGACAAAACAGAGTGTCCCTAGTATGCCTCTACTTAACTAGCTCGTTAATCAAAGATGGTTAAGTTTCCTAACCATAGACATGTGTTGTCATTTGATGAACGAGATCACATCATTAGAGAATGATGTGATGGACAAGACCCATCCGTTAGCTTAGCATAATGATCGTTAAGTTTTATTGCTATTGCTTTCTTCATGACTTATACATATTCCTCTGACTATGATATTATGCAACTCCTGAATACCGGAGGAACACCTTGTGTGCTATCATACGTCACAACGTAACTAGGTGATTATAAACATGCTCTACAGGTGTCTTTGAAGGTGTTTTTTGGGTTGGCATAGATCAATATTAGGATTTGTCACTCCGAGTATCAGAGAGGTATCTCTGGGCCCTCTGGGTAATGCACATCACTATAATCCTTGCAAGCAATGTGACTAATGAGTTAGTTACGGGATATTGCACTACGGAACAAGTAAAGAGACTTGCCGGTAACGAGATTGAACTAGGTATGAAGATACCGACGATCGAATCTCGGGCAAGTAACATACCGATGACAAAGGGAATAACGTATGTTGTTATTGCGGTTTGACTGATAAAGATCTTCGTAGAATATGTAGGAACCAATATGAGCATCCAGGTTCCTCTATTGGTTATTGATCGTAGATGTGTATCGGTCATGTCTACACAGTTCTCGAACCCCATAGGGTTCGCACGCTTAACGTTCGATGACGATTTGTATTATGAGTTGTGTTTTGGTGACCGAAGTTTGTTCGGAGTCCCGGATGAGATCACGGACATGACGAGGAGTCTTTAAATGGTCGAGATGTAAAGATTCATATATTGGAAGGTAGTATTCGGACATCAGAATGGTTTCGAGTGGTTCGGGTATTTTACCGGAGTACCGAGGGGTTACCGGAACCTCCCGGGGAAGTATTGGGCCTTCATGGGCCTTAGTGGAGGGAGAGGGGAGCCCGTAAGGGGTGGCCGCGCGCCCCCCCATGGGAGTCCGAATTGGACTAGGGGAGGGGCGGCGCCCCCATTTCCCTCTCCCTCTCCCTCTCCTTCTCCTTCCTTTTGCCCTCCGGTGAAGAAAGGAAAAAAAGGGGGGCGAATCCTACTAGGAGTGGAGTCCTAGTAGGACTCCCCCCATGGCACGCGCCTCCTGGCCGGCCGCCGCCTCCTCCCCTCCTTTATCTACGGTGGCAGGGGCACCTCATAGATTATCAATTGTTCTCTTAGCCATGTGCGGTGCCCCCCTCCACAGTTTACTCCTCCGGTCATAGTGTCGTAGTGCTTAGGCGAAGCCCTGCGCGGATCACATCACTATCACCGTCACCACGCCGTCGTGCTGACGAAACTCTCCCTCGACCCTCTACTGGATCAAGAGTTCGAGGGACGTCATCAAGATGAATGTGTGCTGAACTCAGAGGTGTCGTACGTTCGATACTAGATCGGTTGGATCGTGAAGACGTTCGTCTACATCAACCGCGTTAACCTAACACTTGCGCTTTCGGTCTACGTACGTGGACACACTCTTCCCTTCTCGTTGCTATGCATCTCCTAGATAGATCTTGCGTGATCGTAGGATTTTTTTTTGAAATTGCATGCTACGTTCCCCAACATTAAGATATAGTGATCTCCCCCTAGTTATTGCCATGGCATCATGTTTTTCAATAATGGATGCCACTTATCCCAAATCAAACTCAAATTCAAATTCAAATTGCAAGTTAAAATATCATTTCTTCATACAGTAAAACAAAAATGTTGGCAATATCCTAAACAATCCCAGAATATTTTTCATGAAGATATCACTCATGTTTGAACTACCAAAGTGCCCCTAGAATTATTTAAAATGGACCAGCGACACTTAATATGCCCATTTAGATACTAAAATAAATTTCAAAATTTCAAAATGACCTCAAACTTTGTGAGCTATTGCAAAATATTGCCTAGTATTTATGTGTCGAATTTCATATTCAACAATAATCATTTACTACCAAAAATAAATAGAAATCAGAGAAGAAAAATAGAAACAAAAACAAAAACAAACCCACTGGGCACTTGGGCTCTACGAGCATAGTGTAGCCCAGCCTACTAATACTGGTCGTCTCCCTCCTCGCGTCGTATCACGACCAGGCGCCATCGCCTGCGCCACAGTCGCACGATGGGTGACACTGCGACACCCAGTCGTCGCCAACGCCTACTTAGGCTCTCCCTGAGCCCCTTGGACAACCCTAGCTCTCCACTTCCCCTTCCTGACACCGCTTTCGTCCACGCAGCATGTAGCCAAAGCACCGTTGCCGTGACCATCGTTGTCTACGTGCTCCCAATCGCCCTGCCAGCTGAAACCTTGTCCAAAAGACCCACCGTCGTCCGGTGCTTCATCTACATCCACGAGCTCGAGCCGGAGAGCCCCGATTTCCGGATTCGCTCTGTCTTCTTCCTCAACACCCACCGATTATCTTCTCTGATTCTGGCTGCTCGGTTGCTCCTAACCTCTCGTTGTGCCCTCGTGTGCCTTGATGGTGAGATCCTCATCGAACTCCCTCTCCTTACGCTTCGAATGTGTGCTCGTAGTCGCTGTTGCCATTGCCACCATAGTTAGCCTCCGCCGCCGCAGCCACAACAGCCGCAGCTCGCGTCCGAGCACCGCACCGTGCTCCTGGAATCCCCGAGAAGCCATCAATCCCCCCAACGCCGCTTGCCGCTCCCCATGAACCGAAACCAAGCTCGCCCAAAACCGTTGTCGCTTGTCGTCGTTGCTGTGGTCATCTCTGGCCACCCAGCAGCTCCCACCGGTGTCATTCGATGCGGCTCATCGCCCGCTATCGAATGTGCCTAATCCCCCGTCAAATGAGCGTCTATGGTCGAATCCCAACGAGCACCCGAATGCTCCACCGTTGTTTTAGTCGCCGGAGCTTCACCGTCGGTGTACCACCAGGACTATGCCACTGCCGGTGGCCCCCAGTGACTAACCGCTCTAATAACCCCTAAGTAGCCACTTACATGTGGGATCCAACACTGTAGCAATTAGGATTAGTTTAAATAAACTTGGTAATTAACCGACTCACTGGCAGGAAGGCCCCACTGGTCTAATTAATTCATTTAGATTAATTAAAATCCGTTAATACTAACAGTCACTGACACTTGGGTCCCCTAGCATTGTTCTAGTGGATAGGGCACCCATGATCCCACTATTGGTTATTAATCGGAGAGGAGTCTTGATCATGTCCACATATTCTCGAACCTGTAGGGTCACACACTTAAAGTTTGGTGTCATTGGGGTTTGATGAGATAATAAGAAGGTGTTATCAAATTTTGATCTGGGGTCTCTGATGGGATCTCGGACATCACGAGGAGCTTTAGAATGGTCTGTAGACAAAGAAAACATATATGGAATGTATATTCATGGTTACCGAAAAAGTTTGAGATTTTTTCAGTATTGTACCAGGAAGGTTCTAAAAGGTTTCAGAGTGGGACCCACCTTTGTGGAGGGACCAACATGGACGTGGGTGGTGGGAAAAGGCACCACACCTCTGGTCCATGTTCACCAAATCCCCCCACCCTAAAAGGAATAGGATCAAATCCCGAAGGGATAAGATCAAGATCCCTAAAAAAAGGAGGGATCATGATCGGTGGGGAAGGAAGGAGGAGATTTCGGGCCAAACCTCGTCCCCCACGCCTATAAATAGAGGAGGGAGGGGCTGGCCGCAGGATCTGACATCTCGGTTGCTGGTCGCCTCTCTCTTGTTCCATACGTCACTCATCCGCGTTGTTCTTAGAGAAGCTCTGTCGGATTTCCGCCATACTTCTGCCACCACGCCATCATGTTGCCAAGATCGATCCCCATCCAACTCTCCCCCTCGCTTGCTAGATCAAGAAGTAGGAGATGACATCAAGCTGCACGTGTGTGCAATTTGGAGGCATCGTTATGTGGTGCTACATCAGATTGATCCGGCGAAAGTATGACTACATCACCCACGATCTTTAGATCATTAAACGCGCTTTATCTACAAGGTTATGTAGACCTTTTCCCACTCGCTGCTAGCATCTAGTACATTGGATCTTGGGTTTTATTCGTTCTCTTGTAGGATTTTTTTTGTTTTCCTTGCAACAAATCCCATCAGTGGTATCAGAGCCCCGTCTATGCGTAGATGCTATGCATGAGTAGAACACAATTTTATTGCGGGTGTTAATCTACATGTTGCTACCCTCCCTTGTTTTTTGGATTTGGCGGGATAGTGGGATGAAGCAGCCCAGACCAACTTTACTTGCCCATGCACAAGAGACCGGTTCCGCAATTGACATGTAACTTGTATTGCATAAACGGTTGGCGGGTGTCTGTCTCTCCCACTATAGTTAAAATCTGATTTAACAACGACGGTCCTGAAAAGGTTAAAAGGCAACTTGTATATCACCGTTGCGGCTTTGCGTAGGTAATAATGGTTCTTATACGTTGCCCTTCGAAGCCACGTAAAAATTTGCAAGAACAAAGTAGAGGACATCTAACTTGTTTTGCAGGGTATGTGATGTGGTATGGCCAAGATATGATGTGATATATGTGATGTATGAGATTATCTTGTTATGTAATCTTTCACGACTTGCATGTTGATGAGTAGGACAACCGGCAGGAGCCATAAGGTTTTCTTAATGTTTTGGTATGACCTGCATGTCAATGTTTAAACACCATGTAATTGCTTGACTTTATCGCTCTGGGTTAACAGTAGTTGTAGAAGCAACAATTGGTGGACACAACTATATGACGGCATCGAGGACCTAGGTGCAATGCTTGTGGTGATGGAGATGACGCCAGTGCTTTGAAGATGGTGATCAAAGGCACAAGAAGAAAATGCCATATCATGTCACATTATGCATGCATGCGATGTTTGACCTTTTATGCATCTTATTTTGCTTAGATCACGATGATAACATAATAAGATGACCCCTCACACTTAATATCAAGATAAAAATGTTATCCCTTAGTGTGCACTATTGTGAAAGATCGTTGTTTTGAAGCACCTTATGATGATCGGACGTGATAAACTCTACGTACACATACAACAGGTGAAAGCCAGTTTTACACATGTGGAAATACTTTGGTTAATTTGATGAGCCTAGCATGTACAGACATGGTCTCGGAACACATCGAACCGAAAGGTTAAACATGAGTCATAAGGATGATATGATAAACATGTTGATGTTCACCACTGAAACTACTCCATCTCACGTGATGATCGGACATGAGTTAGTGAATTTGGATCATGTATCACTAAACAACTTGAGGGGTGTTGATTTAACTGGGCGTCCATTAGTAATTATATCAATGCCTCGCATTGTAGCTTCGCTCAATTTCAATGTGTTCCTAGAGAAAGGAAAAATGAAAGATGATGGAAGCAACTTTACGGACTGGCTCCATAATTCGAGGATTATCCTCACTGCTGCACAAAAGCCTTATGTCCTTGATGCGTGATACGTCTCCAACGTATCTACAATTTTTTATTGTTCCATGCTATTATAGTACCAATCATGGATGTTTAATATGCATTTATATGCTTTTTGTATCTTTTTTGGGACTAACCTATTGACCTAGTGCCCAGTGCCAATTGCTATTTTTTGCTTGTTTTTGGCTTTAAATCAATATCAAACGAAGTCCAAACACAATGAAAGTTTACGGTGATTTTTTATGGACCAGAAGGACCCACGAAGGTTCGTGAGAAGACTAGAAGAGCTACGAGGGAGCGACAAGCTCACCAGGCGTGCCCCAGGGGGGCGCCCCCTGAGCTTGTGGGCCCCTCGTGGCACCTCTTGACCTAATTCCACCTCTATGAATTCCCAAATATTCCCAATATACCAGAGAGCCACCTGTAACACTTTCTCCGCTGCCGCAAGCTTCTCTTCTTCCGCGATCCCATCTGGAGGCCTTTTTCGGTACTCTCTTTGATCTTCAATACAATGTTCTCCTCGATGTTCTTGGAGTTCTATCCGATATAATCTTCTTTTGGAGTGTGTTTGTTGGGATCCGATGAATTGTGGGTTTATGATCAAATTATTCATGAATATTAATTGAGTCTTTTCTCAACTTTATTATGCATGATTGTTATAGCTTCGTATTTCTCTCCGATCTATCCGTTTGGTTTGGCCAACTAGATTGATTTATCTTACAGTGGGAGAGGTTCTTTGTGATGACTTCAATCTTGTGGTGCTCTATCCAAGTGACAAAGTAGGGGACAAGACACATATTTGTATTGTTGCCATTAAGGCTAAAACGGCGGGGTTTATTCATATTGATTGAGTTTATTTTGTCTACATCATGTCATCTTGTTGAAGGCGTGACTCTGTTTTATACTTAATACCCTAGATGCATGCTAGATAGCGGTCGATGGGTGGAGTAATAGTTGTAGATGCAGGCAAGAGTCGGTCTACTTGTCTCGAAAGTGATGCCTATATACATGATAATTGCCTTGAATGTTGTCATAACTATGCGCTTTTCTATCAATTGCCCAACAGTAAGTTGTTCACCCACCGTATGTTATGTGCTCGAGAGAGAAGCCTCTAGTGAAAACTATGGCCCCCCGAGTCTAATTTTATCATATATAAAAACACAAAAATACCTTGCTGCAATTTTATTTCTTTTATTTTGTTTTGCATTTTATTTTATTACCTACCACTACGAGATTTAATCCTTGCAAGTAACCACCGAGGGGATTGATAACCCCCTTGTTTGCATTGGGTGCAAGTATTTGCTTTTGTGTGTGCAGGTGCTATTCATGAGGCTTTGTGCGATTCTCCTACTGGATTGATAACCTTGGTTCTTACTGAGGGAAATACTTATCTCTACTGTACTGCATCATATCCTCCTCTTCAAGGAAATCCCAAAGCAACTCACAAGTAGTAGGAAGAATTTCTGGCGCCGTTGCCAGGGAGACATCATCAAAACCTATCAAGTACCTTTACATAAACTATCATCTACTAGCTCTTATTTTTTTCATTTTTATTTGCTTTTGCCTCTCGTTTTCATCTCTCCCACTTCTAACTTTTTTTACAAAAACACAAAAATATTTTTATTTGCTTGTTTGCTTGTACCCCCGAGAATAAAGTACTTCATTTTAAACAAAGGCGAGGAGAAAGTTTACAAGATGCTTGGCATAGAATTTGCGATGCTCAGAATAGGTCCACTCGCAAGCAATCTACTACCGTTCTTCTTCGCAATTTTTATGTGGGTGTTACTACTTGGTATAGATTTGTGCTTGACACTATCACCAGAGGATGTTTTTTGAGTAGTCACCCTATGGATGCTTTCAATGCTATGGGAAATTTAGTGGGATCACCACCTATTACTATTAATGAAACAACATTGACTTTAGAACATGCAACACAGAGATTGGAATCTATTGAAAACAAAATGCTTACCATAGAACGTATTGAAAATCTAGAAAAAAAGATCGTTTATCAAGTAACTCAATTTGGATCAAAGGTAGGAACTACATTGAAGATGCTAAAAGAAAATGATCCAATAACTAACGAAAGGATAAAAACAGTCCCTCTAGAATTGATAAATTGGAAGGTGTTATTAATAACTTGGGTTCCGCTTTTGCTTCCGTTAAAACTTTTGAGAAAACTCCTCCTAGTAAGAACCCTAAGTTTATTTATGTTCCTAAGAACATAGGTGCATCATCTAGTAATAGAAAAGATCTTAAAATGATTAGTGTGCACCCCAACTTCGTTGATCTAATAAATAAACCCATTACTGAAAACAAATTTCTTGACCTTGTTCCTCGGAGTGTGATTATTAAAAATATGTATGCCAACTCTCCTAGGAAGTGTGGATGTGTAATTGAGGAGTTGGACTTGAAGGATGAAAACACTTGGAACTATGCATTACGCCTAGCTGGGGGCGTAAAACAATAGCGCTTGTTGGGAGGCAACCCAATAGTTATCTTATTTTTCTTGTTTTATTTTCTGTTTTTGATACTGTTATGATTGTGTTTTTATTTTTTAATTAGTTTTTGTGCCAAGTAAAGCCTTTGGGGTGATTTGGTTGATAATTGACTTGATTCTGTGAAAAAACAGAAACATTTTTGCCCAGTACTGGAATTCTTTAAATTCACTGGAACGTGATAAAATTCTCAAATTTTTACACATTATTGGTATACAAATGGCCATGTTTTCCTATTTTTTCAGAATTTTTGGAGTTACATAAGTATTGTGTTTGTTCAGATCGTTATAGACTGTTCTGTTTTTGACAGGTTCTGTTTTCGTTGCATAGTTTGCTTGTTTTAATGATGCTATGGATTATATCAGGGGGTATAAGTCATGGAGAAGTTAGAATACAGTAGTTATTATGAAATAATATGAATGGATTGACAACAGTACCTAAAGTTTATGATTTGCTTGTTATACTAACGGATTTCACGAGGTTTCTGTTGAGTTTTGTGTGCTGAGGTTTTCAAGTTCTGGGTGAGATCATGATGGATGAAGGAATAAGGAGCGGCAAGACCCTAAACATGGCGATGCCCAAGGCACTCCAAGGTAATATTCAAGGACCACCAAGCATCTAAACTTGGGGATGCCCCGGATGGCATCCCCTCTTTCGTCTACAATCCATTGGTATATTACTTGGAGCTATATTTTTATTCATCACGTGATATGAGTTTTGGTTGGTGCGTTGTGTATCATACGAGTCTTTGCTTTGTTTGCTTTTTAGTTTTCCACAATCATTGTTTGCTGCACACACCTTTTGAGAGGGACACACATTTATTCATGATTTGATATAATACTCTATGTGCTTCACTTATATCTTTTGAGCTAGGTAGTTGCTAGTGCTTCACTTACATCTTTTAGAGCACGGCGGTGGTCATATTTTAAAGAAATATTTGCACTCTCATGCTTCACTTATATCTTTTTAAGAGTGTAATAAATAGTGATGGCAACATGTACGGGTTATGAATTGGTCATGATATGATAGGTATTCAAGAGGGATATAATAAAAACTTTCATGTAGATCACTGAATATGATAAGTTTGATTCCTTGCAACAATTTTGCGATATAGAGATGACAATATGTGGGTTTTACTAGTGAATAATTGTGGTTTAGTAAGAATATCCGTGTTAAGGTTTGTGATTCCCGAAGCATGCACGCATAGTCTTTAGTTATGCTAAGAAGTTGGAGCACGATTTATTATTGAGTGACTTCCTTTGCATGAAGGTCGGGCGCACGCGATGGTTAACTCCTACCAACCTCCCACCTAGGTTCTCCTAAAAACAATATGAGTGGATTGACAACCCCCTTGTTTTATTACCTACCACTACGAGATTTAATCCTTGCACGTAACAGCCGAGGGGATTGACAACCCCCTTGTTTGCGTTGGGTGCAAGTATTTGCTTTTGTGTGTGCAGGTGTTGTTCACGAGGCTCTATGTGATTCTCCTACTGGATTGATAACCTTGGTTCTTAACTCACAAAAATACTTATCTCTACTACACTGCATCATCCTCTCCTTTTTGAGGAAATCCCAACGCAGCTCACAAGTAGCAATGCATCGCTCGGTGCGCCACCCATTCCTCAGACTCCTGCAGATATTATCAATGTGAGGCAGACATGTGATGATGACCACTTAATAGTTCAGTGTGCCATTCTGCATGGTTTGGAATCAAGGCTCCAAATTTTTTTGAGTGCCACTGGGCATATGAGTGGATTGAGGAACTAAAAATGGCATTTCAGACTCATGCCCGTGTGGAGATGTATGATGCCTCAGACATATTCTTTAGATGTAAGATGGAAGAGAACAACTCCGTTAGCGAGCATGTACTCAACATATCTGGGTACATCCGAAACTTATTACTTTGAAAACTTACAAGACGAAGAACTGTATCACGTGATGTTAAAGGCTTCCAAGATCCCTGGAAGGTTCTACATGAACTCAGGGCCATGTGACATTCTATCCAATGCTCTGGAAACAAAAGAGCCCCCTGGCTATGCAAGGGATATAGGTGTCAATGTCCCGCACAAGAGGGATTTCACACTCAGCAAAGAAGAGAGGCTCAGCCTAAAAAAAGCGAGGAGTGAACTGAAGCAGAATCAATTGTATGAAAGGTTGAGGAGGGACATGTATTCGGGGCTTCAAAAGGAAATTGAGGAGTCACTGATGATGCAAAAGACTCTAACACTGACAGATAGCCAGCAGATGGGGGGCTGCGGGCATGGAGGATGCTGTCTATTGCGCGACAACACCGCACAAGAGTAGTTGTGCATCAGCTGACCCTAGTGACACTGAGACTGTAGCTGCGCATGATGATGCATTGATGCTATATCTGATCTGTCTGGAACGAAAGACGGGCTGTGTAACATCCCAATTTTCCTAAATTAGAATGTTAATAGATGATACATATGCATATCATATTTTCCATGCATTATTTGTTTTTTTGCAATATTCTTTTCATTATGCAACTAAAGGCAATTTATTGGAGTGGAAATAATATGACTTCTCCCCTATTTTAAAAATGTTCATAATGTCCACAATATTATTTCCAGTTCGTCTGATATGGTCTGCTATTTTTCTTAGTCTCCATAATATTTTATTCGACTGTTTTATTGCTGTTTTGTGTGGCCTATTGCATAAAAAACTATTTTTCAAAATTGCATTAGATGAGGAACTCGTGTTCCTGTAGTTTATATTAGTAGGGTTATTTTTACTGTGTGTCTATATATATTTTTGTTTCGTTTTTATTCTGGTGTTTTCATTTTAGTTATTTTGGTTCTGTAGTTTTGTTTAAAAAAAGAAAACACCAGCCAGCCCGCGGCCCAGCCCATCCGACTGAACCGGTACGTGTCACCGCGCCGCACCAGCCCGCTCGCTCACCTCCGGCCGCTGACTAGCGGGACCCGCCCGCGCCCCTGCTCGTCTCCTTCCCCGAGTCGGACTGGAGCGCACCGCATGCACGGCCGAGGCCGAGCCGGATCGCCACGAGCACCCGACCGACCCCGTGCATCCCTAGGGCTGCTTGGACGCGTAAGGATTCGCCCCGCACGACCGCAACCCCTTTCTGTCCCTTCCATCGTCTGCACTCCCCTGTTGGGCGAATTGGATCTCGCCGGGGAATTCCGCCCCCGCCACCTTTGCTGCTTGCGCTCGTCGCCGTTAGTAGCCCCTGGCGCTCCAGCTTGTGCCTTTCGAACCCCTCCCACTTCCGCATCTTCTTGACGGGTTTATTTTGGCCACAGAGCACGGGAACAAGCCTCCCGAGCAGACCCGACGCTACCGGAGCACCGCGTTCACGAGCCCGTCGTCGCCTACAGAGGGAGCCCCGCCGCCGTTTAACACCACCTTCGTCACCGCCGAGACCTGCCGCCCCTGTACCTCACCTCACCTTCGCCGGAGGCCCGCCGGAGAAGCGCCACCATTGACGCCCGAGACCTTCGCCGCGTCCTCTGTTGCTGGTGAGCACGCACGCGCACATGAACTCTTCAGCCAATCGCGTGGCGACACGTGGCAGATGCTGCAGTAAACGCTACAGCGATCGCTACAGTATTTTACATAACAAAGTTTTCTTTTTGTTTTGTTTTTCACAGATTTTCATCCAAAATTCAACTAGCTATATCTTTTAGTCTATATAGCCAATTTAGGTGATTTGTGCATGCTTTTATGCCGCTGTTGTTGAATTTTAAAATGGTTTTCTTGCCATTGGTTTTATTTTCGCTTTATACGAACTTCTGTGTTTGATTTGTTGATTGTGTGAAACGTGTAGATTGTTCGGAGTGTGACATGAACTATTGTCAGGAGTGTGACTTTTTGAACCAGAACCAAGGCAAGTTACAGGTTGATCATCCTTTACCTATTGTTTTCTATGCATGTAGTTATATCACACTATGAATATATGCATGTATAGGATTACTATATTATTTTGCTATATTGTTGAGCTATCTCCCGTCAATGCAGATCGTGGTAGTTGTAGTTTTCTATGCTTTGTAGACGGGGGTGGTTTGTGTATTCATTGAGCTTGTGAGGATTATATATATATATAACAAAATGACTAGTAATTAAGGACTTAATTCACCTCTGGGCGGAATTGGTATTGATGGGTGGTTTCAAGAACATCATGGTTTATATCCTCTGAATGTAAGTGGATGGCCGCCCAGGCTCAAAAAGATCAGACAGACTTAGTGACTAGTAACTTCCATGCACAACCACTAGCTAAATGGGCTCTGGCTTAGTTGAGTAGGTTGTCGGATCCTCGCCCAGGTAAGCTAGCAGATGTAGACATGAGTAGGTGTACCGGCTACCAGTGGGTGGAGGTGACTAGTTCTGAAAGACTTCGTCTCAATCTTCGGGTTGAGTCTAGTAGGTAAAGTGTGCAAAACACTGCAGAGTATTAAAAACTAATCATGATTAGCCATGCCCCCGGTTATGGGCAAATTTGAACGACTATGCCATTACAGTTGTTGGATGATCTTGACAGATGTGACACTTAATAATATTTGTGGGTAACTTAATAAAGGGTAGGTTGGAGTTGATTTTGCCAACTCAACCTTTTGTATTTAATTGTAGTAATAAAAGAACTAAATTAAAATATGACTATTAGGTAGTTATGAGGACAAAATCAACTTTCCGCAAAAATAAACCCTCAAGCCTTCCTTTTGTTATACTATGCATATACATGTAGGTCTATTTTATTATTGCTCATGTGTAACTTGCCATTACATTCAAAGTATTGACCTATATGGCTGCAATGTCTCATGTTGCAGGATATTCAGACGAAGAGTAAGGTACCGTTAGGGTCACGAATCTGCACTCAGCATCGCCAGTGGGCTATGATGGGACTCATCGTTATTTTCTGCTACTTTCCGCTGTTTGATTGAATAAAGCTAGCCATGTGCTATGCCAATTGTTTTATTTTATACATTCTGGATCATACGTTGTAATAAATGATGCACTTGCTATTCTGGTATTCATCTATACTATGTGTGCTAGCGAGTTCGATCCAGGGACTAGCACGGTAAGCACAGAGACTCAAATCCTTCGAGGTTTGGTCGTTACAGATGGTATCAGAGTAGTGTGTTGACTGTAGGACGTGACCCTAGAAAATGGATTAGAAAAAGCCATGGGACTGGAAATTATTTTATAAAACTGTCTATACTTCTTACTATTTATTAGTTAACCCCCTCAAGTATCTTGACCAGTTAAGTAGGAACTAGTGCTGAGACAACCATTCATGTTTTTTTATATTGCAATGTTATCGTGTTAGCGCATCTGATTATGTCCACTTTCGTGGTATGAAGATACTAGATTGTTTGCTTGATTGGTAGTTTATTTGTTAAAGTACATCTTATTGAAATTATTTGACTATATATATAATATTATATTATTGTTTGTAATTTGTTTGTGGTGTTATTCGTTGTTGTGTTTTTGTTGGCTTGATCATATTATGCATATGGGTAGAATATATTTATATATACATAGTCTTTGGCCCTATTATATTTATAACTCATCTATTCTTGCCAACCAAAATCCTTAGTATGCCTATTAGAGTGAGTTCTCCCGGAGCTGAGATGATAGCAGGTGTTGGTTGTCATCAGTTGACCTTGTCTATTAGGAAGCATGTTTTTCCTACAGATTTGATTATATTGAAGTCCCAAGGTCTGGATATTATTGTGGGTATGGATTGGCTACAGTTATATAAAGGTCATATTGATTGTGTCAGTCGATCTATTACTCTCAGTGCACCAGGAGGGAAGAGGATCAAATTTAAGTATAAGCGTAATCAGGTACATGTGAACTCTCTTAAGGGGGTAGCCTGGAAGAGGTGCCAGTTGTGAGGGAATATCCAGATGTGTTTCCAGAGGAGTTGCCACGTATGCCACCTTGAGTTTCTTATTGATTTAACACGAGGCACTAGACCAATTGCAAAGAGACCGTATAGAATCCCTCCTCAAGAGTTAGAGGAATTGAAGAAGCAGATAAGGGAATTGCAGGCACACGGATTTATTCGCCCAAGTTCATCACCTTGGGGAGCTCCAGTTTTGTTTGTGGATAAGAAGGATGGGACCTTGAGGATGTGTGTTGACTATCGTTCCTTGAATGAGGTAACCATTAAGAATAAGTATCCTTTGCCTATGATAAATGATCTATTTGACCAGTTGGAGGGAGCTACTGTGTTTTCTAAGATTGATCTTTGTTCTGGTTATCATCAATTAAAGATTCGTGAGCAAGATATTCCCAAGACTGCTTTTACTACGAGGTATTGGTTGTTGAATATAGTGTTATGTCATTTGGATTGACTAATGCCCCTGCATACTTCATGAATATGATGAAAAAGGTGTTTATGGAGTTCTTGGATAATTTTGTGGTTGTTTTCATCGATGATATATTGGTGTTCTCCAAGAATAAGCAAGAGCATGAGGTGCATCTGCGTTTGGTATTGGAGATATTGAGGGAACATCAGTTGTATGCCAAGTTCAGCAAATGTGATTTCTGGCTGGATGAGGTAGCATTCTTTGGACATGTTGTGTCAGGTAATGGAGTTGCAGTTGATCCATCTAAGGTTGTTGCAGTTACAGAGTGGGAGACACCCACGATAGTTGGAGAGATTCGTAGCTTTTTGGACCTTGCAGGTTATTACAGGAGGTTTATTGAGAACTTTTCCAAGATTGCAAAGCCTATGACTGAATTGTTGAAGAAAGAGAAGAAATTTGTTTGGACTGATGAATGTGAAGCCAGTTTTCAGGACTTGAAGCAACGTTTACAGCACCAGTCTTAACTCTGCCGGATATACATAAGGACTTCCAAGTATATTGTGATGCTTCTCGTCAAGGACTTGGGAGTGTTTTGATGCAGGAAGGTAAAGTTGTTTCATATGCTTCACGTCAGCTTAAGAGTCATGAGCATAATTATCCTACACATGATTTGGAGTTAGCCTCAGTTGTGCATGCATTGAAAACTTGGAGGCCATATCTTATTGGTAATCATTGTGATATATTTCCTAATCATAAGAGCTTGAAGTATATTTTTACTCAGAAGGATTTGAACCTCAGGCAGAGGAGATGGTTGGAGCTTATTAAGGATTATGATTTGAATGTGCAATATCACCCTGGTAAGGCTAATGTTGTTGCTGATGCATTGAGTCGTAGGAGCCATGTTAATGCCGTTAATATTGATGATATGCCACCGGAGTTATGTGAGCAGTTCAGGAATCTCAGGTTGGAGATGGTTCCTAAGGGATATTTAGCAACACTGGAAGTAAAGCCTACTTTGCTTGACAGGATCAGAGAAGCTCAAAAGGGTGATAAGGAGATTGCTGAGATAACATAGAATATGGTTAAAGGTAAGGCAGAAGGTTTCCTTGCGGATGAACATGGGGCCATATGGTTTGAGAAGTGTATTTGTGTACCTCAGGATGCAGATATCAGGAAGTTGATTCTTCAGGAGGCGCATGATTCACCTTATTCTATTCACCCAGGTAATACTAAGATGTATTTGGATTTGAGGGAAGATTTCGGTGGCCTAGCCTGAAGAGGGAAATTGCTGGATATATTGCAACATGTGATGTGTGCCAGAGCGTTAAAGTAGAACATCAGAGACCAGTAGGTTTGTTACAGCCATTGCCTATACCTGATTGGAAGTGGGATGAGATTGGTATGGATTTCATTACAGGTCTACCCAGGACTCGGTCAGGTTATGATTCTATTTGGGTAGTTGTTGATCGTTTGACTAAAGTTGCTCACTTTATCCTGGTAAAGACTACTTATACCAGTGCTCAGCTAGCAAAGATTTATATGTCTAAAATTGTTTGTCTGCATGGAGTTCCAAGGAAGGTAGTGTCTGATAGAGGTACTCAGTTCACATCTAAATTTTGGCGTCGGTTGCATGAATCCTTGGGCACCAGGCTGGAGTTCAGTACAGCTTTCCATCCACAAACAGATGGGCAGACAGAGAGGGTAAATCAGATTTTGGAGGATATGTTGAGGGCTTGTGCTTTGGACTATGGGTCCAGTTGGGATCATAGTTTACCTTATGCAGAGTTCTCATATAATAACAGTTATCAGGCTAGTCTGAAGATGGCACCATTTGAGGTATTTTATGGTAGAAAGTGCAAGACACCATTGATGTGGGATGAGGTTGGAGAGCGTCGGTTCTTTGGACCAGACTTGATCAGAGATGCTGAGGAGAAGGTCAAGTTGATTCTTGACAGGCTGAAGATAGAACAGTCTAGACAGAAGAGTTATGCAGATGCAAAACGTAAGGAGGTGACATATGAAGTAGGAGACCGTGCATATCTTAGAGTTTCACCACTTCGTGGAATTAAGAGGTTTGGAATTAAAGGTAAGTTAGCACCATGTTTTGTGGGGCCTTACAAAATCTTGGGGCATAGAGGAGAGGTAGCTTATCAGCTGGAGTTGCCAGAATCTTTGTCTGGAGTTCATAATGTGTTTCATGTATCTCAGTTGAAGAAGTGCCATGCGGAGATGATGGATGTTCCATTGAGAGACACAGTGCCACTTGAGGCAATTCAGTTGGAGAGTGATTTGACATATGAGGAGAAGCCTGTTAAGATTCTAGAGACAGCAGAGAGAGTTACTCGCACCAAGACAATTAAGTTATGCAAGGTTCAGTGGGATCATCATACAGAGGAGGAAGCCACCTGGGAACGAGAGGAAGATCTCAGGCAGGATCACCCACACCTATTTGCTAGCCAGCCTGAATCTCGAGGGCGAGATTCATCTTAAGGGGGGTAGGTTTGTAACATCCTATTTTTTCCTAAATTAGGATGTTAATAGATCATACATATGCATGTCATATTTTCCATGCATTATTTGTTTTTCTGCAATACTCTTTTCATTATGCAACTAAAGGCAATTTATTGGAGTTGAGAGAACATGACTTCTCCCCTATTTTAAAAATGTTCATAATGTCCAGAATATTATTTCCAGTTCATCTGATATGGTCTGGTATTTTTCTTAGTCTCCATAATATTTTATTTGACTGTTTTATTGCTGTTTTGTGTGGCCTATTGCATAAAAACTATTTTTCAAAATTGCATTAGATGAGGAACTGGGTTCCTGTAGTTTATATTAGTAGGGTTATTTTTTACTATGTGTCTATATATATATTTTTCGTTTTTATTCTGGTGTTTCCATTTTAGTTATTTTGCTTCTGTAGTTCTGTTTTAAAAAAAGAAAACACCAGCCAGCCCGCGGCCCAGCGCGCAACAGCCACGGCCCAGCCCATCCGACTAAACCAGTACGTGTCACCGCACCGCACCATCCCGCTCGCTCACCTCCAGCCGCTAACTAGGGGACCCGCCCGCGGCCCTGCTCGTCTCCTTCCCCGAGTCGGACTGCAGCGCGCCGCACGCACAGCCGAGGCCGAGCCGGATCGCCACGAGCACCCAACCGACCCCGTGCATCCCTAGGGCTCCTTGGACGCGTAAGGATTCGCCCGGCACGACCGCAACCCCTTTCTGTCCCTTCCATCGTCTGCACGCCCCTGTTGGGCGAATTGGATCTCGCCGGGGAATTCAGCCGCCGCCGCCTTTGTTGCTTGCGCTCATCGCCGTTAGTAGCCCCTGTCGCTCCAGCTTGTGCCTTTCGAACCCGTCCCACTTTCGCATCTTATTGACGGGTTTTTTTGCCACAGAGCACGGGAACAAGCCTCCCGAGCAGACCCGACGCTGCCGGAGCACCACGTTCACGAGCCCGTCGTCGCCTACAGAGGGAGCCACGCCGCCGTTTAACACCACCTCCGTCACCGCCGAGACCTGCCGCCCCTGTACCTCACCTCACCTTTGCCGGAGGCCCGCTGGAGAAGCGCCACCATCGACGCCCGAGACCGCCGCCGTGTCCTCTGTTGCTGGTGAGCACACGCGCGCACATGAACTCTTCAGCCAATCACGTGGCGACACGTGGCAGATGCTGCAGTAAACGCTACAGCGATCGCTACAGTATTTCAGAGAACAAAGTTTTCTTTTTGTTTTGTTTTTCACAGATTTTCATCCAAAATTCAACTAGGTATATCTTTTAGTCTCTATACCCAATTTAGGTGATTTCTGCATGCTTTTATGCTACTATTGTTGCATTTTAAAATGGTTTTCTTGTTGTTGGTTTTATTTTGGCTTTATTCGAACTTCTGTGTTTGATTTGTTGATTGTGTGAAACGTGTAGATTGTTCGGAGTGCGACACGAACTATTGTCAGGAGTGTGACTTTTTGAACCAGAACCAAGGCAAGGTACATGTTGATCATCCTTTACCTATTGTTTTCTATGCATGTAGTCATATCACACTATGAATATATGCATGTATAGGATTACTATATTATTTTGCTATATTGTTGAGCTATCTCCCGTTAATGCAGATCGTGGTAGTTGTAGTTTGTTATGCTTTGTAAACGGGGGTGGTTCGTGTATTCATTGAGCTTGTGAGGATTATATATATAACAAAATTAGTAGTAATTAAGGACTTAATTCACCTATGGGCGGAATTGGTATTGATGGGTGGTTTCAAGAACATCATGGTTTATACCCTCTGAATCTAAGTGGATGGCCGCCCAGGCTAAAAAAGATCAGGCGGACTTAGTGACTAGTAGCTTCCATGCGCAACCACTAGCTAAATGGGCTCTGGCTTAGTTGAGTAGGTTGTGGGATCCTCGCCCAGGTAAGCTAGCAGATGTAGGTATGAGTAGGTGTACCGGCTGCCGGTGGGTGGAGGTGACTACTTCTGAAAGACTTCGTCTTAATCTTCGGGTTGAATCTAGTGGGTAAAGTGTGCAAAACTCTGCAGAGTATGAAAAACTAATCATGATTACCCATGCCCCCGGTTATGTGCAAATTTGAGCGACTATGCCATTACAGTTGTTGGATGATCTTGACAGATGTGGCACTTAGTAATATTTGTGGGCAACTTAATAAAGGGTAGGTTGGAGTTGATTTTGCCAACTCAACCTTGTGTATTTAATTGTAGTAATAAAAGAACTAAATTAAAATATGACTATTTGGTAGTTATGAGGACAAAAACAGCTTTATGCAAAAATAAACCCTCAAGCCTTCCTTTTGCTATACTATGCATATACATGTAGGTCTGTTTTATTATTGCTACTGCGTAACTTGCCAATACATTCAAAGTATTGACCTATATGGCTGCAACGTCTCATGTTGCAGGATATTCAGATGAAGAGTAAGGTACTATTAGGGTCGCGAGTCTGCACTCAGCATCGCCAGTGGGCTATAATGGGACTCATCATTATTTTCTGCTACTTTTCGCTATTTGATTGAATAAAGCTAGCCATGTGCTATGCCGATTGTTTTATTTTATACATTCTGGATCATACGTTGTAATAAATGATGCACTTGCTATTCTGGTATTCATCTGTACTGTGTGTGCTAGCGTGTTCGATCCAGGGACTAGCACGGTAAGCACAGAGACTCAAATCCTTCGAGGTTTGGTCGTTACAGACTGAGGGGCGTGCTTACACATTATGAAGGTACGTTATAATGTGCAACAGCCTGGGTTTGCCCCCCTTCTTGGAAGGGAACCTCTTGTTGGACAATGTGCCATTGAAGTCAGGCATTGTGAAGTGCTACGTGACTAAAGTAAAGCCTAGATTCAATGAATTTTCTCTAAAGAACGCCCTAGGGGTCTTTGATGAGTAGAGGACCTTGGGATAAACACTGTTACATCATATCCGGTGGCCACGAAAGGAAATAGACTTCATGGATGAGATCCCTCAAGCCCCGCCAATACCAACCAATGTTGCCCTTCAACCAGTGACTCTCATTGCCACAACAGCTCTCGCGTGCTTCCCCCAAGGAACCTAATACTCGTAATCCGACGGCTGATGCATCAATCTATGATCAGCCCGCCCGACTTTGTGATGTACAGGCCATGTCATCGTCCGCCCCTGAGCAGCCAGTGTCAAGGCCTACAACTGCTGAAGATGGACCACCGGTCCAGATGCCGGCCACTAAAGAGTAGGGGAGACTCAGCGGCACCGCATGCTGAGCAGACCAACCTGGTGGAATAGACTGCTGAGTAGTCGGATGCTTCGGAACCACCTGCTAAGCAGTACGGAGGTCCAGAACCTACTGCTCATCAGTTCGTCGGTTCGCAGCCGCGTGATCAGCATATCAATGCGTCGGCACTGCCTACTCAGCAAACGAACACGTTGGTAGAGCCTCGTCAACACACCGACAAGTTGGCACCACCTGCGTAGAAACCCGAAATAGCTTCAATGCCTGGTCAGCAATCTGATGCCTCTGCTCCTACAGCCCAGCAAGCCGTCATAGCAGCACCGCCAGCTCAGCAGTCTGGCATAGCTAAATTGTCTGCTCAGTAGTCTGCTGCTCGGCAGTCCACCTTTCAACCATCCAGACCTTGCACCAGAAGTGCTTCAAGTACCAGAAAGGAAGCGGGCAAACATGCCGCACCCCGAGGAAGCGGGCCTCGAGACTGAGGAGGAATGAGAATGATACCCACTTACTTGAAGCACTCATCGCCCAGAACCAAATTACTAGAAAGTTGTTGGAATCGAAGAGTAATATTGTTTCTGACATCATGGACGATAAAGAACTCAATACGATGCTTGCTAAAAATAAAGCAGGCGTACTTCAAGCACGTAATTACGTCCATGACCAGCCATTTCTTGTTGTCGAATACTCTGAGGAGTGTAGTTCCAGTTGTCGCATGTTACATAAATATTGCATGGATCAAATGTCAAAAGGTCATGGGGTTCTGCTAGTCCACTATGACGGAGATAATTTCTGTCACGGTCCGAGTTCCATCAGTGTGCATGTCGAGGACTTACATCTCTTCTTCAACTTCAACGTGCTCGATGCCACTCTTGTTAAATGCCTAATTTTGTAAGTACTTCACAAACTCTGATCAACTTCTCCATACAAGGTTCTAAACGATACAAAGCTAATTGTATTGTATTCCTCTCAGGGGATTGATCACGCAGAGAAGAAAAAGGCAGCGTGTGTATTTCATTGATCCTGCATTCGCAAATGGCACATTATTACGTGATAAGGATGAACGGGAGTGGGCCATTAACAAGGTCGCCAGAATCTTCGAAAACACATCCTGATGACCCATAAGTATAGGGGATCAATCGTAGTCCTTTTGATAAGTAAGAGTGTCGAACCCAACGAGGAGCAGAAGGAAATGACAAGTGGTTTTCAGCAAGGTATTCTCTGCAAGCACTGAAATTATAAGTAACGAGTAGTTTGATAGCAAGATAATTTGTAACGAGCAAGTAACGATAATAGTAAAAAAAAAGTGCAGCAAGGTAGCCCAGTCTTTTTGAGGCAAAGGACAGGCCAAAACGGTCTCTTATGATAAGAAAAGTGTTCTTGAGGGTACACTGGAATTTCATCTAGTCACTTTCATCATGTTGGTTTGATTTGTGTTCGCTACTTTGAATTTGATATGTGGGTGGACCGGTGCTTAGGTGTTGTTCTTACTTGAACAAACCTCCTACTTATGATTAACCCTCTCGCAAGCATCCAAAACCACGAGAAAAGTATTAAGAATAAATTCTAACCATAGCATTAAACTTTTGGATTTAAATCAGTCCCTTACGGAATAGCACATAAATTAGGGTTTAAGCTTCTGTCACTCTCACAATCCATCATCTAATAACTAATCCACAATGCATTCCCTTAGGCCCAAATATGGTGAAGTGTCATGTAGTCGATGTTCACATGACACCACTAAGGGAATCACAACATACATACCATCAATATATCAAGCACATATAAAATTCACATGATTACTTGCAACAAGATTTCTCTCTTGACCTCAAGAACAAAAGTAACTACTCACAAATAATAATCATGCTCAAGATCAGAGGGGTATTAAATAGCATATTGGATCTGAACATATAATCTTCCACCGAATGAACCATATAGTAATCAACTACAAGATGTAATCAACACTACTAGTCACCCATAAGTACCAATCTATAGTTCCGGTACAAAGATTGAACACAAGAGATGAACTAGGGTTTGGGAGGAGATGGTGTTGTTGAAGATGTTGATGGAGATAGCCCTCCCCGAGATGGGAGAGTTGTTGGTGATGATGATGACGATGATTTCCCCCTCCGGGAGGAAAGTTCCCCCGCCGGAGGGCAAAAGTGCTCCCGCCCAAGTTCCACCTCGAGACGGCGTCGCTTCGTCCCGAAAGTCCTCCATTTATTTATTTTCTAGGTCAAAATGACTTATATACCATAAGAGGGGCACCGGAGGTGGGCCGAGGAGGACACAACCCACCAGGGCGCGCCTGGGCTCCCTGGCGCACCCAGGTGGGTTGTGCTCACCTGGTGGACCCCCTCTGGTACTTACTGGCTCCAATATTTCTTATATATTCCATAAAAATTCCCCGTAAAGTTTCAGCTCATTTGGAGTTGTGCGGAATAGTTAGCCTCACGTAGCTTTTTCAGTTCCAGAATTCCAGCTGCCGGTATTCTCCCTCTTTGTGTGTACCTTGCATCTTATGAGAGAAAAGGCATTAGAATTACTCCAAAAAGCATTATTATTCATAAAAACAATATAAATAACAGTAGATAAACATGATGCAAAATGGACGTATCACATCCCATGCAGAATTATTTCTCTGGCCATACCATGAAGGGTAAGTCAAATAAACAACCACGCATATATTGATTGTCTTTCATATTTTGAGATAGTTCATAAGTTCATGGTTTTCTTAATCTGTAGAATTCATGGATACGTATTGAATTCTATGATGTCGAATTTGCATTCATATCTGGTTCAAGAATTGAGTATGTGAAAATCCATCTTCATTTACAGTGTGCTAGCATTATGCAAAACTAAACCAGGGACCCTAATCAAGAGGGAACTACCTCTGCAGCACGAGATCGTTTCTCCGGTAAGACACCGAAATCCGCTATTTTTGGAAAATGCATCCAATAGTTTTCAAATACCTTTTCTTACGCAAGTCAAATGTTCAGGTTTCTAAATAAACCTCTTTCTATTTCTGTCCAAGTAAAAAAATACCATACACCGGTTAGGTTGTTCTTAACAAGGGAAATACATGACTGATTCTGTACAAAAAATTCAAGTGTCCTCAGCAACAAGCAGGGACCAACCTTTGTGGATACTATGTTTGCAGACACATGATGTCCATCTGCAAATCTGCTGATTGTTGTGAAGATGCTTGCGGATTAGTACTAGTAAGTCTATCTTAATTCATATCTTCTACTCCACTCATATGGCACATTCTGATCTTAAAAATCATGCAGCTCATCTTTAAACCGATGACCCCTGAACCGCTCCCCGCTGATGAATTGTTGATGGTTAGGACATTTATCAGCAACTTCTTCTTGAATCACTACATCAAGCCCACTGGTGATAATGAAGATTTCAGCATGGCTTCTCCTCAAACAATGAGTAAGAGTTAGCCGCTAAACATATATGCATGGATGCATTGTTTTCCATGTCATGAGGTCTTAGTATTTTGTACACTATGATAATTATGTACTGCATATGTCGACAAATCATTGGAATTTAGCTACCATTTATTCAATTGCATATTGTTGCAAATTCTGATGAATGTTCTTCCTATGGACACTATTTGTTCAATTGCATATTGTGGTGAATTTTCTTTCTGCATGGCGATTCAAATGCAATATTTTTGCTTCAACCTGGCCATTGATGCCCACATGGTTCAACTAAATGAGTGTGTGCGATCCAGAACGGAAAGCACACGTCAATCATAGCAGAACGTTAGTGATACACAACAAATTGCAGACAATTTGCAGCACTTCTATGTGTGCGTAGGGGCTCCTGAACCGTTTGTGATAGCACATTACCACACATGAGAGCTTATAGTAAATCGTTCCCAATGCAAAATGCAATCCCACTCGTAAATTGTTCAGGAAACATGTGCGATCCAGAACGGAAAGCACATGTCACTCATACCGCAACCGTCGGTGATACACAACAAATCGCACACGATTTGCAGCACTTGTATGTGTGTGAAGGGGCTCCTGGACCATTTGTGATAGCACATTATTACACACGGTAATTGTTCAGGAAACATGTGTGATGGTGTCATGCATGGCAAACGATTGCCATAGAATACTCGTGTGTGATGGGGCACATATCACACACAGTTCCGATGATGGCCCGTGTGCCTTAGGTACTATTTCGCAAATGGTCCAATATGAAACACCATTTGGTTTCACTGTCTAATTAGAAACGTTTGATCACCAATCCCACACATGTGCTAGAATGTGGTGTGTGCGATATGTTGCTGCATCGCATACGATTAGATTTGGCAACATGTCTGCATCATGGCTCCCTGTCCCCGACGGTTTTTGGGTCGTGTGGGAAGGACCCCCCCATCACACACAGGCAAGGCGATGGTTTAAAACCCCACCGCGAAAAGGGGTTAAAAATTGTTTGTATAGCAGCTCGTTGTACCAGTGTTTATTGACTCATTAATATCATACTTAGGTGGCAAAAAATTAATTTTAAGAGTGTCCGAATCATGAGCAATTCTATCCATGTTTCTAGCCATATCATCAACTTTATGTAGTTTTTCTTCTACCATAGCATTGAAAATCTTTTGAGGACTATAAATTATTTAATGTGGTTCTCAAGATCAGTAGGTATCCTATTATTATTATTATTGTAAGAATTTCCATAGGAATTACCATAATTATTAGAGGAATTACCAGGATACGGTCTAGGATTGAAATTACCTCTATAAGCATTGTTGTTGAATTATTTCTAGAGACAAAATTCACATCAATAGCCTCATTATTTTTCTCAATATAAGTAGATAGTGGCACATCATTGGGATCAACATGAGAATTTTTACTAGCAAGCATTTTCATAAGAGCATCCATTTTATCACTCAGAGTAGCAATTTCTTCGACAGAGTTTACCTTCTTACCAGTTGGAGCTCGTTCGGTGTGCCATTGAGAATAATTTGTCATTATATTATCAAGTAGTTTTGTAGCTTCTCCCAATGTGATTTCCATAAAAGTACCACCTACAGCAGAGTCTAGAAGATTTCTCGACACAAGTTTAGTCCCGCATAAAAGTTTTGTATTATCATCCATAAGCTTAAACCATGAGTGGGACAATTTCTAATCATTAATTTCATTCTTTCCCAAGATTGTGCAACATGTTCATGCTCAAGTTGCTTAAAGTTCGTAATTTGATTTCTAAGAGAAATAATCTTAGCGGGAGCAAAATACTTGGCAATAAAAGCATCCTTACACTTATCCCATGAATCAATACTATTTGAGGCAAGGATGAAAACCAAGCTTTAGCACGATCTCTTAGCGAGAAAGGAAATAATTTCAAATTAATAATATCATTATCCACATCTTTTTTTTCTTTTGCATATCACATAATTCAACGAAGTTACTAAGATGGGATGCAATCTTCATTAGGATTTCCAGAAAATTATTTTTTCATAACAAGATTTAGCAATACAGCATTAATATCGTACGACTCCACACTAGTGGCGGGAGGAGCAATTGGAGTACTAATAAAATCATTATTATTAGTATTTGAAGAGTCACACAACTTAGTGTTCTGTTGAGACATAGTGACAAGCAAGCAAACAAACAAGCAAACTAACAAAGTAAAATATTTTTGTGTCTTCAATTTTTAGAGAAGTGGAGGGAGATGAAAAATGGAGGCAAATCAAAAGGCAAAATCAAAAAAGTCGAATAAAAATTAGAGCAAGTAGATGATAGTTTGTATGCGGGAACCTGGTAAGAATTTGGCGATGTCTCCCTGGCAACAACGCCAGAAATTCTTTCTGCTACTTGTAAGCTGCGTTGGCATTTTCCCCAAAGAGGGGAGGTGGAGTAGTATAGTAGAGATAATTATTTCCCTCGATGAGAACCAAGGTTATCTAACCAATAGGAGAACCACGCAAATTCTTGTCTTCAGAACCTACACACACAAAAGCAAATACTTGCACCCCAAGGCGGTAAGAGGGTTGTCGATCCCCTTGAACTCATTACTTGCAAGGATTAATTCGGATAGTGATAGATAGATAAAAAGAAAAGTAAAATAAAAAGAGTAAAATTGCAGCAAGGTACTTTTAGTTTTTATAATATGACTAAAGTAGACTCGGGGGGCCATAGTTTTCACTAGAGGCTTCTCTCTCAAAAATTTAGCATACGGTGGGTAAACAAATTACTATTGGGCAATTGATAGAAAAGCACATAGTTATGACATCATTCATGGCAATGACCAATGATCACACTGATACGTCTCCAACGTCTCTATAATTTTGATTGTTCCATGCTTTTATATTATCAATCTTGAATATTTTATAATCATTTTCTAGTCATTTATATCATTTTTTGGTACTAACCTATTGACATAGTGCCAAGTGCCAGTTGCTGTTTTTTTCCATGTTTTTTACATCGCAGAAAATCAATATCAGACGGAGTCCAAATGCCCCGAAACTTTATGGAGAATTTTTATGGGCCAGAAGGAACACGCGGGGCCCTGGCTGCACCTGGGGGTGCCCCGAGGGGGCACAACCCACCAGGGTGCGCCAGGAGGCCCAGGCATGCCCTGGTGCGTTGTGCCCACCTCGGGTGCCCCCCGGACCACCTCTTCGCGCTATAAATATCCCAATATTCCAGAAACCCTAGGGGAGTCGACGAAATATTCATCCAGCCGTCGCAGAGTCCAGAACCACCAGATCCAATCTAGACACCATCTCGGATGGGGTTCACCACCTCCATTGGTGCCTCTCCGATGATGCATGAGGAGTTCTTTGTAGACCTTCGGGTCCGTAGTTAGTAGCTAGATGGCTTTCTCTCTCTCACTGGATTCTCAATACAATGGTCTCTTGGAGATCCATATGATGTAACTCTTTTGCGGTGTGTTTGTTGGGATCGGTGAACTTGAGTTTATGATCAGATCTATCTTTTTATATCCATGAAAGTATTTGAGTTTCTTTGATCTCTTTTATGCGTATTGCTTATAGCCTCATATTTTTCTCCGATATTTGGGTTTTGTTTGGCCAACTTGATCTATTTATCTTGCAATGGGAAGAGGTGCTTTGCAGTGGGTTCGATCTTACGGTGCTTGATCCCAGTGACAGAAAGGGCAACGACATGTATGTATCGTTGCTACTAAGGATAAAACGATGGGGTCTATCTCTATATAGATAGATATTGTCTACATCATGTCATCGTTCTTATTGCATTACTCCATTTCTCCATGAACTTAATACACTAAATGCATGCTGGATAGCGGTCGATGTGTGGAGTAATAGTAGTAGATGCAGGCAGGAGTCGGTCTACTAATCTTGGACGTGATGCCTATATAATGATCATTGCCTGGATATCGTCATAATTATTCGAAGTTTTGTCAATTACCCAACAGTAATTTGTTCACCCATCGTTTGCTATTTTTCTCGAGAGAAGCCACTAGTGAAACCTACGGCCCCCGGGTCTTCTTTCTCATATATTTGCCTTTGCGATCTACTTTTCTCTTGCATTTATTTTCAGATCTATTAATCCAAAAATATAAAAAAATACCTTGCTGCGTTTTATTTCTATTTATTTTATTTGCGATATATCTACCAATTTACTACAAATTTATCTCACGTCCGTTTGCCTATCTTGAGGCGTCGTACCCCGGAAGGGATTGACAACCCCTTTAACACGTCGGGTTGCGAGGATTTGTTATCTGTGTGCAGCGGCTGTTTACGTTGTGTTGCTTGGTTCTCCTACTGGTTCAATAACCTTGGTTTCATATCTGAGGGAAATACCTACCACCGTTGTGCTGCATCATCCCTTCCTCTTTGGGGAAATACCGACGTAGCTTCAAGCGACATCAAAAGGAATTTCTGGCGCCGTTGTCGGGGAGGATCTTCAACATATACATGGTTCCTAATCACAAATCTCATCTCCTCGCAATTTACATTATCTGCCATTTGCCTCTCGTTTTCCTCTCCCCCACTTCACAAAAAATTTCCGTTTTATCGCACTCTTTTTGTTCGCCGTTTTCTCGTCAGATCTCATGTTTACTTGTGTTACCGTGTGCCTTCTATTTGCTTGCATCTTTGCTTGTTAAAAATCTGTTGATATGGATCCTCATCCACTTGCTAATCTTTTTAAGAGATCCAATTATTATGAACCAATTGCTAGTGATTTGAGTGAAGTAGATTATCTTTATGAAGTTTTGCTTGAGATTCGTGAATCTGAAAATTGTGATGAAGAAATTTATGAAGTGATTAATGATAGCTCCTTGAATGAAAAGCATGATTGCAATAATTTTACGATAAATTCTATTAATGTCAATTGTGCTAATAATATGCAAAACCCCAAGCTTGGGGATGCTTGTTTTGTCATGTCCGCTACTTATTGCAATGATCATGATTGGGGTGATGATGTTTCTTATGATCTTGAAAATTTATTCAAGCCTCATGATGAATATGTTTGCGATAATATTGAAAGTGGGTTTGGAAGAGTGTCAACTTTAGCTAAAAATAATCCCACATATTTGGAGAGTGTTCAATCTTATGAAATTTTTTATGAAAGTGGGTTTGGAGAGGTCATGACTTTATTTGATGATAATTCCACTATTTTGGAAGAGTGTCAACTTTGCATGCATGTGGATCATAAAGTGAAAATTTTATATGATAGCTCTATTGTTGAATTTGAATATGATCCCACATATAATTATATATGATAGAGGAAAATATGGTGGTAGAAATTTTCATGTCATTAAATTTCCTTTTGTTATGTCGAGATTGTCAATGTTTTATTCCTCTCCTTTGCGTATGCTAGATATTTCTTGTCTTGACAATTTGTTTTCCTATAAGATTTCTATGCATAGGAAGTATGTTAGACTTAAATGTGTTTGTCACATGTTTCATGATGCTCTCTTTGTGTTTCAATAATTATCTTTCATGTGAGCATGAATAAGATCTTATGCCTAGCTAGGGGCGTAAAACTATAGCGCTTGTTGGGAGGCAACTCAATAAATAAAATTTATTTTTGCTTTTTGCTTTCTGTTCTTGAGTGTTAGCGCAATTATGCTACTGTTATAATTGTGTTTTTTATGTTATAACTAGCAAAAGGGCCCGTGTGTTGCAACGGGGTGAAAGTATTATTCATTCTTGTCCTCATTGTTGATGGTGGCATGGTGTCCATATTGCAATGGGCGTGAACATTGCTCAATCCAAGGCGATGAGCTCGACCATCACACGATGCACACATGTCACAAAGCCACGCCGGAGCAATGGAAAGTTTAAAACTTTAAAACTCCAACCTCATCGAACTTGACGTGGGGGCAGCCTGCAAGGGATACTCCTTGCACCACCCCTCACATTTCTACTCATTTTTGACTTCTAATGTTGATAGTAGGCAATAGGATGATATCTCCAATAAGTCCCCGAATTGCGACACTAAATAGGATCGATTAGAAAATGCGGCTTACACACAATAGAGGGAAACAATCAGTATACACAGGATACATATTAAAAACTGGAAGTATATGCAATGCAGAAGATCAAGCTAGGTGAAAACATCATTGTAGATGGTACTGCCAGGCGGGAGGTTAGAATATTGTATGACAATTGACAAAAGAAATTTACCTGCTTCCTGTATCACATCAAAAAAAATCCTGTCAATATCATATATTCTGCCTAACAGATAACAAATTAAGTATGGTTCCAGTAATCAACCACAACATGATAAAAAGTTCATTTCAAGACATATGCATTCATTTGAAGTCGTTCTTTTATCACGTGGCATTTTCTCCCAGTATATCTGGTACATGCTTTACTGTACTACTTTTTCTGCCATAGTAACGACTTTGTTATACCTTTTGTGGGAGGTTGCTACTTCTCAGGCAGTAGTAACACCACAAAGTCATCTTATTTTTTCAACTGTAGCACTGCCAACACCTTTGATGCAGAACATCTTGATGACCCATCTTAGTGATAAATACAAACTATATATACAATTATAGCAGTTGCATGCTATAGTTGCTCTACAGTGATACCCTTTCAGAGAGCTAGTAAACCAGCAAATTTCAGCTAAGCACTCAAGGGACCTATAATAACAGGTATTTAAAATAAAAATACTGTGACATCCCCTTAGATAAGTACCATACATTTAGACAGAGCTTGCTGCTGACAGATTTTGAAGAGAAGAATGGAAGAGAACCATTGGCATCACGGGGCTAGATAGTTGAGGAATTTAACCTTGGGCAAGAGGGGATCCTGTCCTCACTGTAAGAAAGCTCCAGAGAGTCCATTTCCTCTTAATACCCCACGCGCCTGTGGACGAGCATTGACTAACTTAGAGAGAAATAACATACATCTAGACAGAGCGTCTGTTAACAGGTTTTGCTAATACGGTTTTGTAGCCCCAGTATTATATCTTTTTCCTTCCAATTTTCTTTTCTCACGTTACCTCATGTCCGTTGCTCAACAAAGATGCTCAGCTAAGGATCTTTTCACCTTGTTGCTACCTGTTAAATTTGGGATGAATGTTTTAGATATGGTGTGACGTTTGCATGTACTGGTTCGGATAAATAATTAGGAATTCAGTGGGCCAAACACACACACACACAAATACTTTTAAAGTAATTTTCCTTGTAAATAGGCATGAAGAAGAAACTTACAGTGGGCAGGTTGGGAAGCTTCTCATTCACCATCTTTTCAAGAGCTAGAGCCAACTCCATTGGTAAAATCACAAGAGGCGTACAAGATATAACACATGAATATTTCACAAGCTATAGAGTTCCACAAAATGAAAGCAGCAAATCAGATTTAACAACTTGCTACTTTCTTTCTGATTTGTTACGTGTCCTCCTTGTATATTTGATTGATGACATGTTGAATTCAAAAGGTCATTGGAGAGCAGCTACATAACTGACCAACAACTAAAACGTCACATATGTTTGACGAAGCTACATAACTTTACATACACCTACTAACTTTATTACCCTGTGATCAAGTGTTACTTTCCCTAGTTGATTAACCTGGCACAAATGACACCCCTTTTTCGAACAACTGAATATGCAATGAACAAACAGGGCAAACACATCAATAGAAACACACACAACCATAAATGACTTTGATCTCCAAGTCTTTCTTCAGCGAACACCACACAAGGACCCTGCCATACTTCTCACTCTCCATCTCCTTGTCAAACAGTATGTTGTCCTGAATTTTTGCCGCTCTGCATCCATACTGTCTGGCTGGCATATGCCATTGTTCCGGAAGTCTTGGCATCTCCTAATAGCTTTGGCACCTCACTGAGAGCCGGTCATCCCACAGACTGTAAAAGAGCAAACTTGATTTTCCAGAGCCGATCATCCCATAGACTGCAACACGCATGCCTTGCTGATCTTGAAAATTCAGATCCTTCAGTGTTGGTATCTCAGGTGAGCCGTCCCAGGAGAAGCACCCATTGCTGACCTTCAATTGCAAGATTGGAGCTACCACTTGGTAGCCTCTGCATATCATCCATCGGCAACTCCTCAAGGCATAGGAAAACATCTAGAACAGAAAGGTAAAATTATCAAGTTCAGTACCCTGTTTAGAACAGAAAAACAAATCTGCTTAATTGGGATGTACCTTATGCTGATATATAGAAGTTCAGTACCCTGTTCCTCCTTTCCAAATCTACCAGACTGCTTAATTTACAAACAAAGAAACTTGTGCTGCTTGCCATAATTTGTTTACATGTAACATCAACAGTATATACATGTAGTTGCCTCCAAAATTGACCATATGAGCTTTCAAATGAAAGAACAAAAATGAAAAAGGAACAAAATTGACCTTATGAGCTTTCAAATGAAAGCTTTCATGAACAGGATATACACGTAGTTGCCTCCAGAATTCTGCAACACTGAATTCAGAGGTTGCTAGCTGATGCCGCTGCACTGGGTAGCTGCTCCCTCGCGCGCGCACGTAGCCCTCAGCTCGAACGCGAGCTGCTCAGGTGCTCCCCTGGACGCGCGCAGCTGGCGGCTCCCTCGGGTCCAGCAGCGGTCGCGAGGCGACGCAAGCAGCAGCTCGGACGCATGCGGTGCCTCACCGTCAGCCCGGGACGCCACCCGAGCGGGAGGCACCGGCGGACTGGAGAGGCGAGCAGCAGCACGCCCCAGCGGCAGCAGCATCATGCGGCTTTAGTTCAGGGGCGGCAGCAGTTCTCGGCCGCATCCATGCGCGCCTGCCGTGGCGTGCTCCTACTCGCGCGGCTAGTCCATGGCCGTCGGCGCACGGCAGGGCAGGGGCGGCAGCAGTTCTAGGCCGCATCCATGGCCGATGGTGAGCTCCTGCTCGCGCGGCCGATGCTGGCGAGGAAAGAGATGAATCGGGAGGGGTGCTCACAGGCGGTGCAACTCATCTCCTCGGTGGCCAAGGGGCTCGCCGGGGCGGCGAGGAAGGCTGGCTGCAGGGCGAATCGGTAGGGGGCGGCGAGGGGATCCGTTACCGTGAGCGGCAGCCCGAGGAAGGCGCCGGAGTTGGCCGGAATCGGGCGATCAATGGAAGGACGGGGTGCCGCCGCCGTTGAAGCGAGGGGATCGAAGGTCGAGGAGGACCGCGCCTAGGATCCAGGACCAGCGCGGACACAGCGGCGGCGCGCCCAAGCTCGGGCGCACCACTGCGGGGCGGAGGGTCGGCGAGGGCCAGGCGTGAGTCCTGCGCTGCCGCGGCTGGAGAGGGAGCGTGTGGATAAGATAGAGGAAAGGAGGTCGGGTTGAATTCTAATAAATCCAGGGGTCAATTTGTCAAATCGAATCATTTTTTAGATATTACTTAAAGAGGGATTGCGGGTACAATTTCTAGAAAAGAGAAGGGCCTTTTTGCAAAAGTGTCACAACGTGTGTGCGGGCAGAAGCAATATATGCTTTATTATTTGGTAAAGATTAGTATTTGTGCCAAGTAGAACCGATAGGATCTTCTTGGGTGATAGTTGTTTGATCTTGCTGAAAAAGACAGAAACTTTGCGCTAACGAAACCAATTCTCATTTTATATCAAAAGTGTTTTTGCCCTGATTCTTTTTGCAGAAGATTAATATACAAATTGCTCAGGTCGTCCTATTTTTTCAGAATTTTTGGAGTTCTAGAAGTTTTCGTCTAAGTCAGATTGCTACAGACTGTTCTGTTTTGACAGATTATGTTTTCTTTGTGTTGTGTGCTTATTTTGATGGCTCTATGGTTTTCTTTGATGAGTTTTTTCCATAGAAAAGTTGGAATACAGTAGATATAATACAAAAACAAAATATGAATTGGTTTGATACAGTACTTATAGTAGTGGTTTGCTTTCTTACACTAACGGATCTCATGGAGGTTTTGTTGAGTTTTGTGTGATTGAAGTTTTTAAGTTTTGGGTTATCTTACGATGGATGAAGGAAGGATGGTAGAGCCTAAGCTTGGGGATGCCCCGGCATCCCAAGCTATTATGCAACAATGAGCAACCAACTAAGCTTGGGGATGCCCCGAGTGTCATCCCCGCTTTCTTCCAACGATCATCGGTATTTTACTTGAAGCTATATTTTTATTCGTCACATGATATGTGTTTTGCTTGGAGAGTCTTGTATGATATGAGTCTTTGCTTGTTTTATTTTGTGTTTTAAGTCTTGATCCCTTGCTGGACACACCTATTTGGTAGAGCAAAATTACGTTATGACTTGTTAGAATTGCTCTCTATGCTTCACTTAAATTTTTATGAGCTATGGACTTGCTCTAGTGCTTCACTTATATCTTTTTGAGCACGGTGTGCTTAGTATTTTTGAACAAATGCTCTCTTGCTTCACTTAGATTTATTTGAGAGTTAGTAAAAAATTCAAGAAATTCTCTCTTGCTTCACTTAAATTATTTTGAGAGAAAGAAAAAGAATTATGCTCTTGATCTTCACTTATATTTGTTTGAGCTTATCAAAAGCAACACATGAAAATTAGTCCCAAAGTGATAGATATCCTAGAAGGATATAATAAAAACTTTCATGAAGATCATTGGACAAAATAAACTTGATTCTTAGTAATATTTTTGAGATATGATGATGTGATATGTGAGTTATGTTGATGAGTAATTGTGCTTTAGTAAGAATATTGGTGTTAAGGTTTGTGATTCCCTATGCAAGTACGAAAGTCAATAGTCATGCAATGAAATTATATCCTACTTGTGGGGCATTATTCAGTGTTATTTATGCTTAATGCTTGCTTATGAGATTATCCGTTTCTTGGTTGGTCGCTCCTCAATCTTTTGCTAGCCTTCATTTTGCACTAAGTATGATCTCTACTTGTGCATCCAAAACCCTTAAACCAGTTTTGCCACATGAGTCCACTATATCTACCTACATGTGGTATTCTTTTGCCGTTCTAAGCAAATTTGTACGTGTCATCTCTAATTTTCAAAATAAACTTCTCTTTTGTGTGTTTGTTTCACTCGCGGAGTGGTGAGGGGTGGCTAATATTTTCCATGCTAGATGTGTTATTCTCAAGATGAGTGTTTATTCACTTGTCATTGCACGAGAGTAAGGCAAAGGTATTAGGGATGCCCAGTCCCTAAATGAAAAAAATGAATTAACTTTATGTTATCAATAATAAATTCCTTGGAAATTGTTGGTATGGAGGGCGACCGTGGATACGGCTAGCCATGGAAAGTGAAAGTATGGTGGGAAAAGGAATAAACTTTATTTTCTGTTTGGGAACCGCCTATGATATATCTAGCATGGAAAGTGTTGGGAACTCTAAGTCGTTTTCGTTGGTGGGATGGATACACCTCCCAAAATGTTTTTATCTCTAAGTTTTTTGCTTTGAGCTCTGGCACCTCTACAGATCCCTACTTCCCTCTGCGAAGGGCCTTTCTTTTTACTTTATGCAATTTTTATTTTTGAATTTGAGTCTCCATCTCCTCTTATAAAAGCACCAACTAGGAGGCAATATGATCGTACTTAAGTATTGGGTGTAGCTAATATTCGAGTGTGTTTCATGAATGGATCAATGTTTGAGCATGATGGGCTAGGGATAACTTATTTTAGCGTGATATTTTGAAAGACATGGTTGCTTGTTGATATGCTTGAATATCTAAATTGTTATGTCAAAACTAGACTATTGCTTTGAACAATATAAAAGTCCAAATGTCCATGCTATAAAGAAAAGAATATGATATGACATGTTAGGCAGCATTCCACATCAAAAATTCTGTTTTATCACTTACCTACTCGAGGACGAGTAGGAATTAAGCTTGGGGATGCTGATACGTCTCCAACGTATCTATAATTTTTTATTGTTCCATCCTGTTATATTATCAATCTTGGATATTTTATACTCATTTTCTAGTCATTTTATATCATTTTTTGGTACTAACCTATTGACATAGTGCCAAGTGCCAGTTGCTGTTTTTTACATCGCAGAAAATCAATATCACACGGAGTCCAAATGCCCCGAAACTTTACAGAGAACTTTTATGGGCCAGAAGGAACACAACGGGCCCTGGATGCGTAGACCTTCGGGTCTGTAGTTAGTAGCTAGATGGCTTTCTCTTTCTCGCTAGATTGTCAATACAATGGTCTCTTGGAGATCCATATGATGTAACTCTTTTGCGGTGTGTTTTTTGGGATCGATGAACTTTGAGTTTATGATCAGATCTATCTTTTTATATCCATGAAAGTATTTGAGTTTCTTTGATCTCTTTTATGCATGATTGCTTATAGCCTCGTATTTCTTCTCTGATATTTGGGTTTTTTTGCCAACTTGATCTATTTATCTTGCAATGGGAAGAGGTGCTTTGTAGTGGGTTCGATCTTATGGTGCTTGATCCCGGTGACAGAAAGGGAAACGACACGTATGTATCGTTGCTACTAAGGATAAAATGATGGGGTCTATCTCTACATAGATAGATCTTGTCTAGATCATGTCATCGTTCTTATTGCATTACTCCGTTTCTCCATGAACTTAATACACTAGATGCATGCTGGATAGCGGTCGATGTGTGGAGTAATAGTAGTAGATGCAGGCAGGAGTCGGTCTACTAATCTTGGACGTGATGCCTATATAATGGTCATTGCCTGGATATTGTCATAATTATTCGAAGTTCTGTCAATTGCCCAACAGTAATTTGTTCACCCACCGTTTGCTATTTTTCTCGAGAGAAGCCACTAGTGAAACCTATAGCCCCATTTTCAGACCTATTAATCCAAAAATACAAAAATACCTTGCTGCGTTTTATTTCTATTTATTTTATTTGCGATCTATCTATCAATTTACTACAAATTTATCTCACGTCTGTTTGCCTATCTTGAGGCGCCGTACCCCAGAAGGGATTGACAACCCCTTTAACACGTCGGGTTGCGAGGATTTGTTATCTGTGTGTAGGGGCTGTTTATGTTGTGTTGCTTGGTTCTCCTACTGGTTCGATAACCTTGGTTTCATATCTGAGGGAAATACCTACCGCCGCTGTGCTGCATCATCCCTTCCTCTTTGGGGAAATACCGGCGTAGCTTCAAGCGACATCACACACATATAGGCATCATGTCCATGACAAGTAGACCGACTCCTGCCTGTATCTACTACTATTACTCCATTAGTCGACCGCTATCCATCATGCATTTATGGTATTAAGTTCTTGACAAACAGAGTAACGCCTTAAGCAAGATCACATGATGTAGACGAAGTAAAATCAAGCAATATGAATAAACCTCGTCGTTTTACCCTTAATGGCAACAATACAAATACATGCCTCGCTACCCCTTCTGTCACGAGGTGAGGACAACGCAAGATTGAACCCATTACAAATCACCTCTCCCATTGAAGATAAATCAATCTAGTTGGCCAAACCAAACGGATAGATCGGAGGGAAATACAAAGCTATCATAATCATGCATAATATAAAGTTCAGAAAATACTCAATTATTTTCAATGAATAATCTAATCATAAACCCAAAATTCATCGGATCCCAACAAACACACCGCAAAAGAAGATTGCATCATATAGAACTACAAGAAGATCGAGGAGAACATTATATTGACGATCAAAAACAGATAAGAAGCTGTCTAGTTTAGCTATGGACCCATAGATCTGTGGTGAACTACTCACGCATCACCAGAAGGCGGCAAGGTTGATGTACAGGCCCTCCGTGATCGATTCCTCCTCAGGCAGAGTATCGGAAAAGGCCACCAGATGGGATCGCGGAAGAACAAAAGGTTGCGGCGGCGAAAAAAATGTTCCGGGTGACTCTCTATTGGTTTCTCAATATTTGAGAATTATAGAAGTGGAATTAGGTCACACGGAGCCATGTGGGGCCCACAAGGTAACATGGTGCTCCCTACCCCCTCGGCGCGCCTAGTTGCCTTGTCATTTCCTCGCTTCACGTCTAGTCTCCTCCCGAAGCTTCTAGGGTCTCTTTTTTCCAGAAAAAAATCGTCAAAACATTTCGTAGCATTTGGACCCCGTTTGGTACGATTTTCTGGAAAACCAAAAACAAGCAGAAAACAGGAATGGCACTAGGCAGTGGGTTAATAGGTTAGTTCCCAAAAATGATATAAAATAGCATAAAAATGCATATAAAGTATCCAAGATTGATAATATAATAGCATGAAACAATAAAAACTTATAGATACGTTGGAGACGTATCAATGTAGTGCTCCTGAATTGTATTGTAATCCTATCATGGACGTCATGTTGTTAGACAACGATGAACCTACGAACTATGAGGAAGTGATGATGAGCCCGGACTCTGGAAAATGGCTAGTGGGCCGGCCATGAAATCCGAAATAGGATCCATGTATGAAAACCAAGTATGGACTTTGGTGGACTTACCCGATGACCGAAAGGCTGTTGAGAACAAATGGATCTTTAAGAAGAAAATAGACGTTGATGGTAATGTCACCGTCTATAAATCACGACTCGTTACAGAAGGTTTTGATCAAGTTCAAGGGGTTGACTATGATGAGACTTTCTCACCCGTAGCGATGCTAAAGTCTGTTAGGATTATGTTAGCAATTGCTGCATTTTTTATTATGAATTGATGTCAAAATTGTGTTCCTTAATGGTTACATTAAGAGTTGTATATGATGCAACCCAAAGGTTTTGTCAATCTTAAGGATGCTAATATGGTATGCAAACTTCAGCGATCCATTTATGGACTGAGGCAAGCATCCCAAAGTTGGAATGTAGCGACCCAACCTCAGACGGTCAAGTCTCTGTGCTTAAGTGTCATCCCTGGATCGGTATGCTGACACACACAGTACTCGAGGATTTATAACAGAGGTAAATCACATGTATAAAGTAACATAAATACTATTACCTCAATCCAAATAGCAGAAGTAACAAGGTTGTAGATTCCCATCAACACCAACGGCAAGGTTGAGTGTAGAAATCGTAACCCTAACGTATCACTTACTCGTCGTAAGATCCTGCAACATGAGACGTTGCAGCCACAAAGGGTCAGTACATTGAATGTACTGGCAAATTCACACCATAGGATAATGATGAATAATAGCTATCACTACATGCATATATGGCTGGTGGAAAAGCTCTAAGGTTATAATGTTTTGCGGAAAGCCAATTTTTCCCTACTGCAAAGGAATAAATTTTATTTAACTACAAAGTTGGTTGGAAAATATTGAGAAGGTAAACCCCCTCTCAATCCCAATTAAAAGTAAACATTAACAACCCAACAAATTATTTAAGTAACGTGATGAGATCAATATGATAATCCAAGAACCAGATACTCAAGATGTCCATAACCGGGGACACGGCTAATCATGATTAGTTTGTACACGGTGCAGAGGTTTGCGCACTTTTCCCCACAAGACTCGATCTCCTCCGTTAGATTTCTCGCACTACATGGTGTTTGAGAAACGGATGACCGAGAAACAGTCTTTCAGAAGCGTTAGCACCTTACGATGGGTAGACCGGTACACCTACATCCCCTACATCTGCTAGTCTACCACTGTAAGAGTTCACACGACTTAATCAACTATGCTAGAGCCCATAATAGCTTGTGGCTGCACACGGAAGTTTCTAGCATGAAAAATCTTATGATCCCTTTGAGCCTGGGTGGCAGTCCATAGGAGAATCACACGGTACGCCGGGATTTCCAAAAAATACAGGCAATCACTGGGTTCCCCAGGTGCCTCAATCCACCCAGATGTGTATTAAAGTTGCCATCTTAAGTTGAACCATTATATAACAATCTCACATCTGTCATGGATTCACTCAAACCCAATCCACGTCTACGAGCATAGCATGGCAATACAAGCATAACGTAATAGTAACTCCCGAGGTTTGAATGCAGGGCAATAGGTTCCTACCTCATCAACTACTTCCCAATACCCACATGTTATCAATCCTACTCATGCAATGTTTGAGGGTGAAACTAATGCATAAAAACTGGGTATGAAAGGGATATGATCAAAGTGTGAACTTGCCTGCAATGTTGATGAAGATGATTCGCACTCAAAACTCTTGATAGTTCTACTCGTCACACTCCAGTCAATCTATCGTAAGCAAGCAATAGTAACCACACATAAGCAATCACTCAAAAGATCGGAAAGTACGATCAAAACAATTCAGAACGCTTCAAAACCAAGAAAATACTCTTGCAACATAAAACTATTTTTAACAGTACCAAAATTATATGAATTTGGCCTTATCAGAAATTTTAGGTCAAGAGCTTCAATTAGCAAAAAGAATCAACTAAATCGGGGTTACGAAACTCAAGTTACGAACAAAAGAAGTTTGAATACAAATCTGTTTAAATTCAAATTTTAAAACTTTCAAAAACATGTTTAAGTTGATTATCCGGATAGATGAGATCATAACGAAGAAGTGGGCGTTGGTTTCGTCGGATTTGGATAAACTGGCTAAAAGTTGTGACCGTTTGAAGAACAGGGACTATTCGGTAAAAACTTTAATTGTGAAAAGGTCCCTGACCTAAATAAAACAGAAAAACGAAAAGGCTAAATAATGAACGTTCGTTACAGAACGCTGACGAACGAATCCGTTCGCAGCGAAGAGTTAAACAGCGAACGTTCTCTGAATAGGACTAACCACAAAAAAAGATCTAAAAGGAAAAAACCGAAGAAAACCGGATCGGGTTTTTACCGGTTCGCGAAAAAACCCGTAGTGGCGGATCGGACCGGCAGATCGGCGACGGCGGCTCTTCTGTGAGGCAGGGCGAGGCGCGTGGAGCGGCGACGCGAGGGGATCGGGCGGCGACGGCGGAGCAGCGGCGGGCGGTGGTGGCGCGGGTGCAGGGTCCGGCGGGCGAGGCGTGGGATGGCGGTGGCATGCAGCGCGGGGCGGCGGCGCGGCGAGATGCAGGCGGCAGCGTGATGCGAGCGGCGGCGCGGCGAGATGCGGGGAAAGGAGAGAGGGGCCCGGGGTGCGGCTTTATAAAGGGAGGCGAGGCGGTGGCTTGGCGTGCGCGAGGGGGCAAGGCGGACGCGGAGTCCGGCCGGACTCCGGCGGCGGCGCTCCCGTGCGGGAGACGAACTCCTGCGGGAGCTCGGGGACGAGCGGGGCGCGGCACTGGGCTGGGCCGGCTGGCTGGGCTTCGGCCCAGTTGGCCCGCGGGGAAAGAAGTCTTTAAAAAAACATTTTCTCAGACAAACAAATTAATAATAACAAAAATATTATATAGGCATATAATATATCAAAAATTTCAGAAAATTATTTTCTACAACCTGAACATTTTTCTAACATCAAATAAAATCTATAAAAAATCAGATAAAGCAAAGAGTGCTACAGCTCTAATAAAAATCTAGTAAAAATCATTTTAAAAAATACCAAAATGATTTCAAATTTAATTTTCTCCAATTTTCTGATGTAGGGAATCATTTTACCCTATTTTCTGTATATTTTACTTTTGGAGAAAAATAATTTGAATAAAACTCAAATAACTCCAAATTGAAAATAATTTCAAAAGGACTTTAAATTTGATCCTTTTAAACTCCCAACTCATATTTCATATAATTTCAACATAAAGTTTCAGAATTGGAAATATTTTCAAATGAACTTCAAATATTTTCAACACCCCTTGTCATTTAAATAAATGGAAGAAGTCATGTCATCTTCTATCCAGGGTTTTGTGCTTGAAAAGAATTTGAATTCATGGAGATCATAAAAGCAAGATGAAAGTTTGGGAAAGTCCTTTTATTCCCTCTCATTTAACTTTCAAAAGTTTCAAATTCACTCACTTTCAGTCAATCAATCACACCACAAACAAGCAAACATTCAAATCTATCTATTTAATATAACATTCGAAAATTTAAAATTTTGGGATGTTACAAACCTACCACCCTTAAAATGAATCTCGTCCTCGAGATTCGGAGAGGCTAGAAAGAAATAGGTTAGGATTGGGGCCTTCTCAAAATCCATCGATCAACACAGGAGTCTCGGGTGCTACCACCCTTAAAAACTTTGTTACGGTCCCATCAATACTCATGTCCTCCATCCTTATTTCTTGACGGGGTCGGTCTTCTCAAATTCTCGGGAAAAATCCTTCTCTGGGCTCTTCCGGTAGTGGCATAACCTTTACCACAATTCTTCTGTCCTTTCATCTTGGTAAGGTTATTCCGAGATTGGGTCTTCTGAGCTGACGGGTCTGGCGCCAAAACTAAACAACTATCGATATCTCATGGTGGTCAACAATTTATGGTTTCTCCTGCAGGAAATGGGTCTGGGCTGTACCTCACCGTATATCCTACGATTGGCAAGAGCTGCCTTGCACAAGGGAGAATTGCTATACCATTCTAAGGTTGAAACAAGGTTTTGATCGTCGTCTCTCTACTATAGGAAAGTCACTCAGATTTACCATTCCATATAGCCAGGCAAATAATAAGAGTAAGTCGGTATGGTGATCAATCCATCCCGCACCCAAATCATTACCTTGTATACGGTTTAGCGAATCTCGCATTCTAACACTCGGTCATCCTCACAAGCATTGCAGAATTTCTCTTGTCAACGAACTAGGTTCGGATACATCCATTGATTCTGCAAGCCAAACAAACATCTATCGTTCCTTCACAACTCTCAGGTTTTGCGTTACTCCTATAATACCGTCTATCGATAAAATCGTAACTTCTTCCAGGGTTTTTTCCTTCAGCAAGATTGTGCTTGCTTCTTGGCAGGTCCTGGGGCCTGTGGGTTATGGCCCATCTCATCACTTGCAAACCTTGAACTCATCATCGGGGCAACTGACCATTATGCCAACATCAAGCTTCCAACATTCTTAAATCCATCCAATTGTACTGTCTCCCTTCCTTCTATTGGCACCAAACTAAGACGTGATTACTCAGACTCATCACGGAGTTACAATTGCTCCTTATTACCAACATTATACCTCCTTTATATCCAATAGTACTTCATCTCTTCATACTCCTGGGGATACCCCACATATCGAGACAAAACTCGTACTTATGAAGTCCACTCCGTGGAACATCATTATCCTTTCCAGGGTTCAAGTGTCCTCACAATTACTACCACCCTTAAAATGCACAAACTCATCCATAGACCATATTTCTCATATCCTCGAAAATGGTCAAAATCTTTCATCACAGAGTAACAGCTCGTAAAATCCAATCAGTACTAACGATGCTATCTTTATCCTCAAATTACTACAATCTCCTGCATATCCATTACATGCCTCAACTCATCACTTCAATGAAAAAGAATTGTTCCCACTACTACTACTACTATATTCCTTTCTTGCAAACTCAACTATTTATCACAAGCCTCCTTCTCTTTGGGACAATCCCTGGCAAAGTGCCCTGCTTCATCACAACGGAAACATATTACTTCTGACAAATCTCGAGGTTTCCTTGTGATTATATAGCCTCCTGGGGTCCTCATCTTCCCTTTTGGGCAATCATTGAAGTAGTGTCCTGAATTTTTGCACCTGAAACATGTGATATGACTCAGGTCTTTCTTTGTAGAAATTGAGTTGTTCCTGGGATCCAATCTACTTCTCTTCCTGGACTTTTCCGTTCCAATCAGGGCTTCTATTTCCTGTGGGTCATACTCTACTTCCTCCGTCGGGAATTCTACTAGATCCCCATTCAGACAATTTTGGGAGATGTGTCCTTCTTCTCCACATGAATAGCACGACTTGGTGCATGGTCTAAATGGTTCTTCTTTAGGTGTGTCCTCCACCTCTTCCTTCATCACATGTTCTTCTAAAATTTCCATAAGGGCTCCTTTCGTTGCTTCTTTCTTCTGCTGGATGGTTCTTCGAACCATGGGGTAAATGCGACACTGAGCAGGGTAGTGGGTAGTCCCTTCACACAAGAAACAAGTAATCTGCCTAGTTGGGCATTCTTCAGCTGGGTGGCTTTCTTCACAATGAGGGCATTCCCTCTTGTGTTCTTTATGGGTGTGTCCTATTTCTCCACAGAGCTTGCATGCACAAGTTTCTTCATATCACTTCCATAAGGCTTCAATTTCTGGGACACAAACCGAGACTTTGGCAAAGTCAACTTAAATTCTTTCCAAGTGGTTACTCCCTTCCATCCATTGATGGTTTGGTACATCCTCCACCAAGTAGCAGAACCTCCTTCAAAGCACTGAAGAGCATGCTGGGTCATATCCTTTCCGACTATAGGGTTATTCTTCATGTGATCCTCCATGTTCTGAATCCATCGGTCCGTCTCCAATTGACTCATCGATCCAGAAAATATAAGCTCATCATTCATCCTCTATTGGGTCCAAGGGTTTTGGGGAGAGATAAGAGAGAGAGAGGGATACACACAATACAAACAATAGTTTTGAAAAGACAAATTTTATTTGTGGCTGTCGAAAAAACATCAAACAAGTGACAGCTCACAATCGGCGCATCTAACGCAGGTATATAATAGGGGTTTGGGCTTCTAAAGGTCAACAAATCTTCAACATCGCCAAACTCTTCAAGTCTTGTTCATGTCTCCGAGGGCTTCTTCCGATCGTGCTTGTCCTTCTCAAGTTCTTTTGCCAGATCCTCTCTGTTGACGCGAAGTCTCTCGTGGCGTCCTTTAATAATTGCGTTCCAAACTTCTGGATTTCAACATCCTTGGCATGAACCATGGTCCTACTGTCCTTCAGTTCCTCACGCATCTCCGGTATCTCGAGGTTTTGCTCCTCCAGATTGGCTACTTTTAGATTCCGGGTCCTGAGTTCTTCACGAACGCTTCCTTATCAAATACTGCTTCCTGCAGGTCCATCTTAACTTCTTGATGTAACACTCCAGATCCTGGCGATACACCAGCTAAGGTTTAAACTTCGTCTTGCAGATAGGTGCTCCATCAGCCTTCTTGTCATCCAACCCTTCCGAAGAAAATGCATGCTTAACTCAGCATGGTGACAATAGCATAAGCAGGCGATAACACCATATATAGCCGTGTTTCTGCTCTTGTCATTTCCATGAGCTACCATTCCATAGTTGATATCTCCTGCCTTAGGGTTTTCTTGACAAAACTTTGAGTTCTAATGCTCCATGTTCCGGTCTTTCTCTGATACACCTTGATCTCGGGTATTGACAGCTTCCATTGTCTGACAAGTTCCATAAGGGTAGTCTTACTAGGTCATACTAAATCTGGAATTTCTTCATAGCCTCCAATTCTCCTAGTCTTTGGAGTCTTCAGTCGTTGTAGTTTCCATTATTCAGGTACACGGTAAAATCTTCTTCATTCCGTAGTAGTCTTGGTTGTCCGGTATCTTGTCCTTCTTGGAGTGGTCTCATCAGTCGAATCTTCGTGGTCAAATGGGGAAAGGGGTATAGTCTCACTAAAAGGGAATGCTTGAATAAGCTCAGAAGAGAAGAGAGGTAAAAGATCTTTTTGTAAATGAAGTTGTAGAGAAAATCTTTCCTATGGGCTTGCCAGTTTCTAGGGTCACGTCCTACAGTCAACATGTGCTCTGATACCATCTTGTAGCGACCCGACCTCAGACGGTCAAGTCTCTATGCTTAAGTGTCATCCCTGGATCGGTATGCTGACACACACAGTACTCGAGGATTTATAACAGAGGTAAATCACATGTATAAAGTAACATAAATACTATTACCTCAATCCAAATAGCGGAAGTAACAAGGTTGTAGATTCCCATCAACACCAACGGCAAGGTTGAGTGTATAAATCGTAACCCTAACGTATCACTTACTCGTCGTAAGATCCTGCAACATGAGACGTTGCAGCCACAAAGGGTCAGTACATTGAATGTACTGGCAAATTCACACCATAGGATAATGATGAATAATAGCTATCACTACATGCATATATGGCTGGTGGAAAAGCTCTAAGGTTATAATGTTTTGCGGAAAGCCAATTTTTCCCTACTGCAAAGGAATAAATTTTATTTAACTACAAAGTTGGTTGGAAAATATTGAGAAGGTAAACCCCCTCTCAATCCCAATTAAAAGTAAACATTAACAACCCAACAAATTATTTAAGTAACGTGATGAGATCAATATGATAATCCAAGAACCAGATACTCAAGATGTCCATAACCGGGGACACGGCTAATCATGATTAGTTTGTACACTCTGCAGAGGTTTGCGCACTTTTCCCCACAAGACTCGATCTCCTCCGTTGGATTTCTCGCACTACATGGTGTTTGAGAAACGGATGACCGAGAAACAGTATTTCAGAAGCGTTAGCACCTTACGATGGGTAGACTGGTACACCTACATCCCCTACATCTGCTAGTCTACCACTGTAAGAGTTCACACGACTTAATCAACTATGCTAGAGCCCATAATAGCTTGTGGCTGCACATGGAAGTTTCTAGCATGAAAAATCTTATGATCCCTTTGAGCCTGGGTGGCAGTCCATAGGAGAATCACACGGTACGCCGGGATTTCCAAAAAATACAGGCAATCACTGGGTTCCCCAGGTGCCTCAATCCACCCAGATGTGTATTAAAGTTGCCACCTGAAGTTGAACCATTATATAACAATCTCACATCTGTCATGGATTCACTCAAACCCAATCCACGTCTACGAGCATAGCATGGCAATATAAGCATAACGTAATAGTAACTCCCGAGGTTTGAATGCAGGGCAATAGGTTCCTACCTCATCAACTACTTCCCAATACCCACATGTTATCAATCCTACTCATGCAATGTTTGAGGGTGAAACTAATGCATAAAAACTGGGTATGAAAGGGATATGATCAAAGTGTGAACTTGCCTGCAATGTTGATCAAGATGATTCGCACTCAAAACTCTTGATAGTTCTACTCGTCACACTCCGGTCAATCTATCGTAAGCAAGCAATATTAACCACACATAAGCAATCACTCAAAAGATCGGAAAGTACGATCAAAACAATTCGGAAAGCTTCAAAACCAAGAAAATACTCTTGCAACATAAAATGATTTCTAACAGTACCAAAATTATATGAATTTGGCCTTATCAGAAATTTTAGGTCAAGAGCTTCAATTAGCAAAAAGAATCAACTAAATCGGGGTTACGAAACTCAAGTTACGAACAAAAGAAGTTTGAATAAATCTGTTTAAATTCAAATTTTAAAACTTTCAAAAACATTTTTAAGTTGATTATCTGGATAGCTGAGATCATAACGAAGAAGTGGGCGTTGGTTTCGTCAGATTTGGATAAACTGGCTAAAAGTTGTGACCGTTTGAAGAACAGGGACTATTCGGTAAAAACTTTAATTGCGAAAAGGTCCCTGACCTAAATAAAACAGAAAAACGAAAAGGCTAAATAATGAACGTTCTTTACAGAACACTGACGAAAGAATCCGTTCGCAACAAAGAGTTAAACAGCGAACGTTCTCTGGATAGGACTAACCACAAAAAAACGATCTAAAAGGAAAAACCGAAGAAAACCGGATCGGGTTTTTGCGGGTTTTTACCGGTTCGTGAAAAAACTGCAGCGGCGGATCGGACCGGCAGATCGGCGACGGCGGCTCTCCGGCGAGGCAGGGCGAGGCGCGGGGAGCGGTGACGCGAGGGGATCGGGCGGCGACGGCGGAGCAGTGGCTGGTGGTGGTGGCGCGGGTGCGGGGTTCGGCGGGCGAGGCGCGGGACGGCGGCGGCGTGCAGTGCGGGGCGGCGGCGCGGTGAGATGCAGGCGGCGGCGCGGCGAGATGCGGGGAAAGGAGAGAGGGGCCCGGGGTGCAGCTATATAAAGGGAGGCGAGGCGGTGGCTTGGCGTGCGCGAGGGGGCAAGGCGGACGCGGAGTCCGGCCGGACTCCGGCGGCGGCGCTCCCGTACGGGAGACGAACTCTTGCGGGAGCTCGGGGACGAGCGGGGCGCGGCGCTGGGCTGGGCTGGCTGGCTGGGCTTCGGCCCAGTTGGCCCGCGGGGAAAGAAGTCTTTTTTAAAAAAAACATTTTCTCAGACAAACAAATTAATAATAACAAAAATATTATATAGGCATATAATATATCAAAATTTTCAGAAAATTATTTTCTACAACCTGAACATTTTTCTAGGATCAAATAAAATCTATAAAAATTCAGATAAAGCAAAGAGTGCTACAGCTCTAATAAAAATCCAGTAAAAATCATTTTAAAAAATACCAAAATGATTTCAAATTTAATTTTCTCCAATTTTCTGATGTAGGGAATCATTTTACCCTATTTTCTGTATATTTTATTTTTGGAGAAAAATAATTTGAATAAAACTCAAATAACTCCAAATTGAAAATAATTTCAAAAGGACTTTAAATTTGATCCTTTTAAACTCCCAACTAATATTTCATATAATTTGAAGAAGTCATTTTATCTTCTCTCGTGAAAATCATTGAGTTGGATAAAGTTTCAGAATTGGAAATATTTTCAAATGAACTTCAAATATTTTCAACACCCCTTGTCATTTAAATAAATGGAAGAAGTCATGTCATCTTCTCTCCAGGGTTTTGTGCTTGAAAAGAATTTGAATTCATGGAGATCATAAAAGCAAGATGAAAGTTTGGGAAAGTCCTTTTATTCCCTCTCATTTAACTTTCAAAAGTTTTGAATTTACTCACTTTCAGTCAATCAATCACACCACAAACAAGCAAACAATCAAATCTATCTATTTAATATAACATTCCTAAATTTAGAATTTTGGGATGTTACATGGAATCTTCGCTCTGATAAGGTGATCAAAGGGTTTGGATTTATCCAAACTTATGGAGAAGCTTGTATTTACAAGAAAGTGAGTGCGATCTCTATAGCATTTCTAATATTGTATGTGGATAACATATTATTGACTGGAAATGATGTAGAACTTCTTGAAATCATAAAGGGTTATTTGAATAAGAGTTTCTCAACGAAAGACCTCGGTGAAGCAGCTTACATGTTGGGCATCAAGATCTATAGAGTTAGATCAAGACGCCTGATAGGACTTTCACAAAGTACATACCTTGACAAAGTATTTAAGAAGTTCAAAATGGACCAGTCAAAGAAGGGGTTCTTGCCCATGTTGTAAGGTAAGAAGTTGAGTAAGATTCAGTGTCCAACTACGGCAGAAGAAAGAGAAAGGATGAAAGTCGTCCCCTATGCCTCAACCATAGGCTCTATCATGTATGGCATGCTGTGTACTAGACCTAATGTGTGCCTTGTCATTAGTTTGACTGGTAGGTACCAAAGTGATCCAGGAGTGGAACACTGGACAATAGGAAAAAAAATCCTAAAGAGGACTAAGGAAATGTTTCTCATTTATGGAGGTAATGAAGAGCTCATCGTGTAGGGTTACGTTGATGCTAGCTTTGACACTAATTTGGATGACTCAAAATCTCAATCAGGATATGTATTTATTTTGAATAGGGGAGCAGTAAGCTGGTGTAGCTCCAAGCCGAGCATTGTAGCCGCATCTTCAACTGAAGCGGAATATGTAGCTACTTTGGAAGCGGCGTAGGAAGGAGTTTAGATGAAAGAGTTCATATATGAACTAGGTGTGGTTCCTAGTGCATTAGATCCCATGGCTATCTATTGTGACAACACGGTGCCATAGCCATTCCTAATGAGGCAAGGTCTCACAAGAAAACAAAGCATATCAAATGCCACTTTAACTCCATCCATGACTACGTCAAGGAAGGTGACATAGAGATTTGCAAAGTTCATACGGATCTGAATGTTGTAGATGTTGGGGAACGTAGTAATTTCAAAAAAATCCTACGCACACGCAGGATCATGGTGATGCATAGCAGCGAGAGGGGAGAGTGTGTCCACGTACCCTCGTAGACCGAAAGCGGAAGCGTTAGCACAACGCGGTTGATGTAGTCGTACGTCTTCACGATCCGACCGATCCAAGTACTGAACGCACGGCACCTCCGAGTTCAGCACACGTTCAACTCAATGACGTCCCGTGAGGTCTGATCCAGCAGAGCTTCGCCGGAGAGTTTCGTCAGCACGACGGCGTGATGACAATGATGATGTTGCCACTGATGCAGGGCTTCGCCTAAGCACCGCTACGATATGATCGAGGTGGATTATGGTGGAGGGGGGCACCGCACACGGTTGGGAGAGATCAACTCATCAACTTGTGTATCTAGAGGTGCCCCCCTGCCCCTGTATATAAAGGAGCAAGGGGGGGCCGGCCGGCCCTCTATGGCGCGCCAGGAGGAGTCCTCCTCCTAGTAGGAGTAGGACTCCCCTCTTTCCTACTCCTACTAGGAGGGGGAAAGGAAGGGGAGAGGGAGAAGGAAAGGGGCGCCGCCCCCCTCTCCTAGTCCAATTCGGACCAGAGGGGGAGGGGCGCGCGGCCTGCCCTAGGCCAGCCCTCTCTCTCTCCACTAAGGCCCATAAGGCCCATTATTTCTCCCGGGGGGTTCCAGTAACCCTCCGGCACTCCGGTTTTCTCCGAAACCACCCGGAACACTTCCGGTGTCCGAATATAGTCGTCCACTATATCGATATTTACGTCTCGACCATTTTGAGACTCCTCATCATGTCCGTGGTCATATCCGGGACTCCGAACTACCTTCGGTACATCAAAACACAAAAACTCATAATACCGATGGTCACCGAACTTTAAGCGTGCGGACCCTATGGGTTCGAGAACTATGTAGACATGACCGAGACACGTCTCCGGACAATAACCAATAGCGGAACCTAGATGCTCATATAGGCTCCCACATATTCTACGAAGATCTTTATCGGTCAAACCGCATAACAACATACGTTGTTCCCTTTGTCATCGGTATATTACTTGCCCGAGATTCGATCGTCGGTATCTCAATACTTAGTTCAATCTCGTTACCGGCAAGTCTCTTTACTCGTTCCGTAATACATCATTCCGCAACTAACTCATTAGTTGCAATGCTTGCAAGGCTTATAGTGATGTGTATTACCGAGTGGGCCCAGAGATACCTCTCCGACAATCGGAGTGACAAATCCTAATCTCGATATACGCCAACTCAACAAATACCTTCGGAGACACCTGTAGAGCACCTTTGTAATCACCCATTTACGTTGTGACGTTTGGTAGCACACAAAGTGTTCCTCCGGTAAACGGGAGTTGCATAATCTCATAGTCATAGGGACATATATAAGTCATGAAGAAAGCAATAGCAACATACTAAACGATCAAGTGCTAAGCTAACGGAATGGGTCAAGTCAATCAGATCATTCTCCTAATGATGTGATCATGTTAATCAAATGACAACTCATGTCTATGGTTAGGAAACATAACCATCTTTAATTAACGAGCTAGTCAAGTAGAGGCATACTAGTGACACTATGTTTGTCTATGTATTCACACATGTACTAAGTTTCCGGTTAATACAATTCTAGCATGAATAATAAACATTTATCATGATATGAGGAAATAAATAATAACTTTATTATTGCCTCTAGGGCATATTTCCTTCCGTCTCCCACTTGCACTATAGTCAATAATCTAGATTACACAGTAATGATTCTAACACCCATGGAGCCTTGGTGTTGATCATGTTTTGCTCGTAGAAGAGGCTTAGTCAACAGGTCTGCAACATTCAGATCCGTATGTATCTTGCCAATCTCTATGTCTCCCACCTGGACTTGATCCCAGATGGAGTTGAAGCGTCTCTTGATGTGCTTGGTTCTCTTGTGAAATCTGGATTCCTTTGCCAAGGCAATTGTACCAGTATTGTCACAAAAGATTTTCATTGGACCCGATGCACTAGGTATGACACCTAGATCGGATATGAACTCCTTCATCCAGACTCCTTCATTTGCTGCTTCCGAAGCAGCAATGTACTCCGCTTCACACGTAGATCCCGCCATGACGCTTTGTTTAGAACTTCTCCAACTGACGGCTCCACCGTTAAATATAAACACGTATCCGGTTTGCGATTTAGAATCGTCCGGATCAGTGTCAAAGCTTGCATCAACGTAACCATTTACGATGAGCTCTTTGTCACCTCCATAAACGAGAAACATATCCTTAGTCCTTTTCAGGTATTTCAGGATGTTCTTGACCGCTGTCCAGTGATCCACTCCTGGATTACTTTGGTACCTCCCTGCTAAACTAATAGCAAGGCACACATCAGGTCTGGTACACAGCATTGCATACATGATAGAGCCTATGGCCGAAGCATAGGGAACATCTTTCATTTTCTCTCTATCTTCTGCAGTGGTCGGGCATTGAGTCTTACTCAACTTCACACCTTGTAACACAGGTAAGAACCCTTTCTTTGCCTGATCCATTTTGAACTTCTTCAAAACTTTGTCAAGGTATGTGCTTTGTGAAAGTCCAATTAAGCGTCTTGATCTATCTCTATAGATCTTGATGCCCAATATGTAAGCAGCTTCACCGAGGTCCTTCATTGAAAAACTCTTATTCAAGTATCCTTTTATGCTATCCAGAAATTCTATATCATTTCCAATCAACAATATGTCATCCACATATAAGATTAGAAATGCTACAGAGCTCCCACTCACTTTCTTGTAAATACAGTCTTCTCCAAAAGTCTGTATAAAACCATATGCTTTGATCACACTATCAAAACATTTATTCCAGCTCCGAGAGGCTTGCACCAGTCCATAAATGGATCACTGGAGCATGCACACTTTGTTAGCACCTTTTGGATCGATAAAACCTTCAGGTTGCATCATATACAACTCTTCTTCCAGAAATCCATTCAGGAATGCAGTCTTTACATCCATTTGCCAAATTTCATAATCATAAAATGCGGCAATTGCTAACATGATTCGGACGGACTTAAGCATCGCTACGGGTGAGAAGGTCTCATCGTAGTCAACTCCTTGAACTTGTCGAAAACCTTTCGCAACAAGTCGAGCTTTGTAGACAGTAACATTACCGTCAGCGTCTGTCTTCTTCTTGAAGATCCATTTATTTTCGATGGCTTGCCGATCATCCGGCAAGTCAACCAAAGTCCATACTTTATTCTCATACATGGATCCCATCTCAGATTTCATGGCCACAAGCCATTTTGCGGAATCTGGGCTCATCATCGCTTCCTCATAGTTCGTAGGTTCGTCATGGTCTAGTAACATGACCTCCAGAACAGGATTACCGTACCACTCTGGTGCGGATCTTACTCTGGTTGACCTACGAGGTTCGGTAGTAACTTGATCTGAAGTTTCATGATCAACATCATTAGCTTCCTCACTAATTGGTGTAGGTGTCACAGGAACTAGTTTCTGTGATGAACTACTTTCCAATAAGGGAGCAGGTACAGTTACCTCATCAAGTTCTACTTTCCTCCCACTCACTTCTTTCGAGAGAAACTCCTTCTCTAGAAAGGATCCATTCTTAGCAACGAATGTCTTGCCTTCGGATCTGTGATAGAAGGTGTACCCAACAGTTTCCTTTGGGTATCCTATGAAGACACATTTCTCCGATTTGGGTTCGAGCTTATCAGGTTGAAGCTTTTTCACATAAGCATCGCAGCCCCAAACTTTAAGAAACGACAACTTTGGTTTCTTGCCAAACCACAGTTCATAAGGCGTCGTCTCAACGGATTTCGATGGTGCCCTATTTAACGTGAATGCAGCCATCTCTAAAGCATAACCCCAAAACGATAGCGGTAAATCAGTAAGACACATCATAGATTGCACCATATCTAGTAAAGTACGAGTACGACGTTCGGACACACCATTACGCTGTGGTGTTCCGGGTGGCGCGAGTTGCGAAACTATTCCGCATTGTTTCAAATGTAGAACAAACTCGTAACTCAAATATTCTCCTCCACGATCAGATCGTAGAAACTTTATTTTCTTGTTACGATGATTTTCCACTTCACTCTGAAATTCTTTGAACTTTTCAAATGTTTCAGACTTATGTTTCATTCAGTAGATATACCCATATCTGCTCAAATCATCTGTGAAGGTGAGAAAATAACGATACCCGTCGCGAGCCTCAATATTCATCGGACCACATACATCAGTATGTATGATTTCCAATAAATCTGTTGCTCGCTCCATAGTTCCGGAGAACGGCGTTTTAGTCATCTTGCCCATGAGGCATGGTTCGCAAGTACCAAGTGATTCATAATCAAGTGATTCCAAAAGTCCATCAGTATGGAGTTTCTTCATGCGCTTTACACCAATATGACCCAAACGGCAGTGCCAAAAATAAGTTGCACTATCATTATCAACTCTGCATCTTTTGGCTTCAACATTATGAATATGTGTGTCACTACTATCGAGATTTAACACAAATAGACCACTCTTCAAGGGTGCATGACCATAAAAGATATTACTCATATAAATAGAACAACCATTATTCTCAGATTTAAATGAATAACCGTCTCGCATCAAACAAGATCCAGATATAATGTTCATGCTCAACGCTGCCACCAAATAACAATTATTTAGGTCTAAAACTAATCCCGAAGGTAGATGTAGAGGTAGCGTGCCGACGGCGATCACATCGACGTTGGAACCATTTCCCACGCGCATCGTCACCTCGTCCTTATCCAGTCTTTGCTTAATCCGTAGTCCCTGTTTCGAGTTGCAAATATTAGCAACAGAACCAGTATCAAATACCCAGGTGCTACTGCGAGCTCTAGTAAGGTACACATCAATAACATGTATATCACATATACCTTTGTTCACCTTGCCATCCTTCTTATCCGCCAAATACTTGGGGCAGTTCCGCTTCCAGTGACCAGTCTGCTTGCAGTAGAAGCACTCAGTCTCAGGCTTAGGTCCAGACTTGGGTTTCTTCTCTTGAGCAGCAACTTGTTTGCTGTTCTTCTTAAGTTCCCCTTCTTCTTCCCTTTGCCCTTTTTCTTGAAACTGGTGGTCTTGTTGACCAGCAACACTTGATGCTCCTTCTTGATTTCTACCTCCGCAGCCTTTAGCATTGTGAAGAGCTCGGGAATTGTCTTATCCATCCCTTGCATATTATAGTTCATCATGAAGCTCTTGTAGCTTGGTGGCAGTGATTGAAGAATTCTGTCAATGAGACTATCATCTGGAAGATTAACTCCCAGTTGAATCAAGTGATTGTTATACCCAGACATTCTGAGTATATGCTCACTGACAGAACTATTCTCCTCCATCTTGCAGCTGTAGAACTTATTGGAGACTTCATATCTCTCAATCTGGGCATTTGCTTCAAATATTAACTTCAACTCCTGGAACATCTCATATGCTCCATGATGTTCAAAACGTCATTGAAGTCCCGGTTCTAAGCCGTAAAGCATGGCACACTGAACTATCGAGTAGTCATCAGCTTTGCTCTGCCAGACATTCATAACATCTGGTGTTGCTCCTGCAGCAGGTTTGGCACCTAGCGGTGCTTCCAGGACGTAATTCTTCTATGCAGCAATGAGGATAATCCTCAAGTTACGGACCCAGTCCGTGTAATTGCTACCATCATCTTTCAACTTAGCTTTCTCAAGGAACGCATTAAAATTCAATAGAACAACATCACGGGCCATCTATCTACAACAACATAGACAAGCAAAATACTATCAGGTACTAAGTTCATGATAAATTTAAGTTCAATTAATCATATTACTTAAGAACTCCCACTTAGATAGACATCCCTCTAATCATCTAAGTGATCACGTGATCCAAATCAACTAAACCATAACCGATCATCACATGAAATGGAGTAGTTTTCAATGGTGAACATCACTATGTTGATCATATCTACTATATGATTCACGCTCGACCTTTCGGTCTCAGTGTTCCGAGGCCATATCTGCATATGCTAGGCTCGTCAAGTTTAACCCGAGTATTCTGCGTGTGCAAAACTGGCTTGCACCCGTTGTAGATGAACGTTGAGCTTATCACACCCGATCATCACGTGGTGTCTCGGCACGACGAACTTTGGCGATGCATACTCAGGGAGAACACTTTTACCTTGAAATTTAGTGAGAGATCATCTTATAGTGCTACCGTCAATCAAAGCAAAATAAGATGCATAAAGGATAAACATCACATGCAATCAATATAAGTGATATGATATGGCCATCATCATCTTGTGCTTGTGATCTCCATCTCCGAAGCACCGTCATGATCACCATCGTCAACGACGCGACACCTTGATCTCCATCGTAACATCGTTGTCGTCTCGCCAACTATTGCTTCTATGACTATCGCTACCGCTTAGTGATAAAGTAAAGCAATTACAGGGCGATTGCATTGCATACAATAAAGCGACAACCATATGGCTCCTGCCAGTTGCCGATAACTCCGTTACAAAAACATGATCATCTCATACAATAAAATATAGCATCATGTCTTGACCATATCACATCACAACATGCCCTGCAAAAACAAGTTAGACGTCCTCTACTTTGTTGTTGCAAGTTTTACGTGGCTGTTAGGGGCTGAGCAAGAACCGTTCTTACCTACGCATCAAAACCACAACGATAGTTCGTCAAGTTAGTGTGTTTTAACCTTCTCAAGGACAGGGCGTAGCCACACTCGGTTCAACTAAAGTTGGAAAAACTGACACCCGCCAGCCACCTGTGTGCAAAGCACGTCGGTAGAACCAGTCTCGCGTAAGCGTACGCGTAATGTCGGTCCGGGCCGCTTCATCCAACAATATCGCCGAACCAAAGTATGACATGCTGGTAAGCAGTATGACTTGTATCGCCCACAACTCACTTGTGTTCTACTCGTGCATATAACATCTACGCATAAACCTGGCTCGGATACCACTGTTGGGGAATGTAGTAATTTCAAAAAAAATCCTACGCACATGCAGGATCATGGTGATGCATAGCAACGAGAGGGGAGAGTGTGTCGACGTACCCTCGTAAACCGAAAGCGGAAGCGTTAGCACAACGCGGTTGATGTAGTCGTACGTCTTCACAATCCGACCGATCCAAGTACCGAACGCACGGCACCTCCGAGTTCAGCACATGTTCAACTCGATGACGTCCCGCGAGCTCCGATCCAGTAGAGCTTAGCCGGAGAGTTTCGTCAGCACGATGGCATGATGACAATGATGATGTTGCTACCAACGCAGGGCTTCGCCTAAGCACCGCTACGATATGATCGAGGTGGATTATGGTGGAGGGGGCACCGCACACGGTTGGGAGAGATCAACTGATCAACTTGTGTATCTAGAGGTGCCCCCATGCCCCTGTATATAAAGGAGCAAGGGGAGGCTGGCCGGCCCTCTATGGCGCGCCAGGAGGAGGAGTCCTCCTAGTAGGAGTAGGACTCCCCTCTTTCCTACTCCTACTAGGAGAGGGAAAGGAAGGGGGAGAGGGAGAAGGAAAGGGGGCGCCGCCCCCCCCTCTCCTAGTCCAATTCGGACCAGAGGGGGAGGGGCGCGCGGCCTGCCCTAGGCCAGCCCTCTCTCTCTCCACTAAGGCCCATTATTTCTTTCGGGGGGGTCCGGTAACCCTCCGGCACTCCGGTTTTCTCCGAAACCACCCGGAACACTTCCGGTGTCCGAATATAGTCGTCCAATATATCGATCTTTATGTCTCAACCATTTCGAGACTCCTCGTCATGTCCGTGGTCATATCCGGGACTCCGAACTACCTTCGGTACATCAAAACACAAAAACTCATAATACCGATCGTCACCGAACTTTAAGCGTGCGGACCCTACGGGTTCGAGAACTATGTAGACATGACCGAGACACGTCCGGTCAATAACCAATAGCGGAACCTGGATGCTCATATTGGCTCCCACATATTCTACGAAGATCTTTATCGGTCAAACCGCATAACAACATACGTTGTTCCCTTTGTCATCGGTATGTTACTTGCCCGAGATTCGATCGTCGGTATCTCAATACCTAGTTCAATATCGTCACCGGCAAGTCTCTTTACTCGTTCCGTAATACATCATTCCGCAACTAACTCATTAGTTGCAATGCTTGCAAGGCTTATAGTGATGTGTATTACCGAGTGGGCCCAGAGATACCTCTCCGACAATCGGAGTGACAAATCCTAATCTCGATATACGCCAACTCAACAAATACCTTCGGAGACACTTGTAGAGCACCTTTATAATCACCCATTTACGTTGTGACGTTTGGTAGCACACAAAGTGTTCCTCCGGTAAACGGGAGTTGCATAATCTCATAGTCATAGGAACATATATAAGTCATGAAGAAAGCAATAGCAACATACTAAACGATCAAGTGCTGAGCTAACGGAATGGGTCAAGTCAATCACATCATTCTCCTAATGATGTGATCCCGTTAATCAAATGACAACTCATGTCTATGGTTAGGAAACATAACCATCTTTAATTAACGAGCTAGTCAAGTAGAGGCATACTAGTGACACTCTGTTTGTCTATGTATTCACACATGTACTAAGTTTCCGGTTAATACAATTCTAGCATGAATAATAAACATTTATCATGATATGAGGAAATAAATAATAACTTTATTATTTCCTCTAGGGCATATTTCCTTCAGTAGACCCATTAACTAAACCTCTTCCATGAACAAAACATGATCAGCACCAGACCTCCATGGGTGTTATATTTGTAATAATGTAAACTAGATTATTGACTCTAGTGCAAGTGGGAGACTGTTGGAACTATGCCCTAGAGGCAATAACAAAGTTGTTATTATCACATTTCTTTGTTCTTGATAAGGGTTTATTCTCCATTCTATAATTGTATTAACCGGAAACTCAAATACATGTGTGGATACATAAACAAATATTATGTCCCTCGTAAGCCTCTGCTAGACTAGATCGTTGATTAAATATGGTTAAGGTTTCCTAACCATGGAAATGAGTTGTCATTTATTAACAAGGTCATGTCATTAGGAGAATGATGTGATGGATAGACCCAATCATAAGCTTAGCATCTGACCGTGTCACTAAGTTTAAATTGCTACAACTTTCTTAATGTCAAGTATTTGTTCCTTACACCATGAGATCATGTCGCTCCCTAGTACCGGAAGAATGCTTTGTGGGCATCAACCATCACTTCACAACTGGGTGATCACAAAGGTGCTCTTCAGGTATCTTTGAAGGTACTAGTTGGGTTGCATGGTTCAAGATTGGGATTTGTCACTCCATGTGACGGAGAGATATCTCTGGGTCCTCTCGGTAATACAACAACGTAAGTAGCTTGCAAGCATGTGACTAATGTGTTTGGTCATCGGGGTACTATATTAGGGGACGAGTAAAGAGAACTTACCGGTAACGATATTGAACTGGGTATGGTGATATCAACGATCGAATCTCGCGCAAGTAACATATCACAAGACAAAGGGAACTATATACGGGATTATTTGAATCCTTGACGTGGTGGTTCAACTGATGAAATATATTTGTGGAATATGTGGGAAACATTATGGGCATACATGGTCCCACTATTGGTTACTGATCGGAGAGGAGTCTTCATCATGTCCACATATTCTTGAACCCGTAGGGTCACACACTTAATATTCGATGTCGCTAGGGTTGATGAGATAATAAGATGGTGTTATCAAATTTTTATTCGGAGTCTTGGATGGGATCCCAGACATCATGAGGAGCTTCGTAATGGTCCGGGGACAATGAAAACATATATGGAAAATATTTTCGGGGTTACCGAAAAAGTTCGGGATTTTGCGGTATTATACTAGGAGGGTTCTAGAAGGTTTCAGAGTGGGACCCACCTACGTGGAGAGACCCACATGGACATGGGTGGTGGGACAAGGCGCCACATTTCTGGTCCATGCGGACCAAAATCCTCTTTAGAAGGAATAGGATCAAATCCCGAAGGGATACACTACTGGGAAAGGGCTTATAGGTGAACCCCAAATAGTGGCGGGCGGGGTGTGGCACCCGCCATAGTTAATTTTGAAAGAAAGCAGTGGCGAGTCCTAAAGCACACTCGCCAGTACTAGGCGAGTAGCTATGGCGGGCGACGAAGATTACCCGCCACAGCTCCGCGTTTTCTAATTTCTTCCTGACTGGCAAGCTACTGTGGCGGATGAAGTCCGTCGCCCCCCACAGTTCGCTCGCACATCTGTGGCGGACAGCTTTAATCGCCATCCACAACTATATTTGGGCATCCAAGCGCCAACCATTTTCAAATATTTTCAGACCACGGGTGGCGGGTTTTAGCAGTCGCCCGCCACAGCTATATTTGGTCACGTTGCCACCTCCCACGCTTATACTTGGGTGGCGGGCTACTACTCGTGCCCATCACTGCTCTACGAGACATTACCTACCCCCGCCCGCCACTTGAATCTCATTCTACACCCAAACCCTTTCTCCCCTCCTCTCTCGCCGCCGCCAATGTCGTGGCATTCTTCGTCGCCACCGACGAGGTCGCGGTCCGCCGCCTCGAACGGGGTCGAGGAGCCAATCTTCCCCATCACCCGCGCCTCCGCCCCCGCCTCGAAGTTCGTCAGCGTCACCATGCAATGCTACCTCGAACTACTTCCCCGTGACCGTCGCTCGTGCTTTCCTCCGCATCCAACGCCGTGCTCGTCTCCGTCGAACTCGCCGTCCGCCGACGCCTCCGCCATCGACCTCCGTCTCGTACAGCCACCGTTCCGACTATGGCCCCGTAAGCACACCTCCCTCCTCTCTATCAATGGTTAGTTGTGGTATGGTTTCTCTCTCTTTTTATTAGTGTAGTTAAAATGTACAAAATATTGATAAAATTCTAGTGCAACATTTTATTAATGTAGCTAAAATTTGTTGTATGATGTATCATTGAATCTTCATAAGTGATTGCGTGTGTTAAAATTGATTGCGTGTGCTATACCAAAAGTACTACATATAGATGCAGGTGTTTTCATAGTGAGTGCCAATGTTTTTGCGAAGCGTGGGTTAAGTTCCGTTTCACTTAATTTCTGGCACTCAATATGATCATGTTGTTTTTTTCTAAATGTTATATCTGAATGCCAAATTGTTTAATGTGATTTAGATGAAGAAGCCAACACGCCTCGTTAGGACTCCTACACCCATAGACGGGATTCCTACTGTCGTAGACATTCTCACGAGGATGGCTCAGTACACCGAGATCGTGCTCGCCCATGTCGAGAGTGCTCGAGCAGCCACCGAGAGCGCTCAGTCATATTCTGAGAGCGCTCAAGCATATTTTTAGAGCGCTCAGGCATATTCCAAGAGCGCTAGAGCAGCCGCTACAAGCGCTAGAGTAGCCGCTGAGAGTGCGCAAGCAGCTGCAGAGAGTGCGCGAGCAGCCGTCGAAGCTGTGAGGACCACCCAAGACGAGATCACGAAGATGACGGAAGGCGAGGATAGCTCATGATGGAGCTGAACAACTAGTGCACAACTTTCATGTGATCTATATTATCAAGGCGAATGATGGAGCTAAACTTTTGCTTTCGAACTACTAATGAATTGTGCAACGTGGTGATTTGTATCGTCTATAATGCTATGAAGATTATGATGTGACTTTGCTCTATGTGATTGGATAACTATGAAATTAACTTGTTGGCTTCTTTATTTATTTACGTAGATGAAGTGAAACTGGTATGTGGTGTACATCAGGAGGAATCCTGGAATTTATGATTCATGGGAGATATGCAAGGAGCAAGTGAATAGATACAAAAACAGCAGCTACAAAGGATATAAGTCTAAAAAAGAAGTTGACGATCATTATGCTAACTATATCCGCAGAGAAGTTGAGGATCATTATGTCAATTACGTTCGTAAAGAGAAAATCAGCTATGAAGTATGCAAGACCGTGTGGACAAGTGGACGAGTAAAGAATTTGATTATCTTTATCTAACTCATTGTCATTATGGTATTGTTGTTATCATGAGGTCTTGTATGTATGCGTTGTTGTACTAATGATGTGACATGAGTTGTTGAACACTAATGAGTACATCTATTTGTATGAAGTTTAGATTATTGCTATGTTAAATGTAATGTGTATAATCGCTTATGTTAGTTGTATGTTGTAATGTGGTTAGTTGTATGCTGTAATGTGATTATTTGTATTGGGTGCTGGAATGGCTGGAGGGATGTAGCTGTGGCGGGCGACAGGTACAGCCCGCCACAACTAATAACATAAACCAATGGCGGGCAGGTAGCACTGCCCGCCACCGGTGGACTCTAACAGTGGCGGGCACCCACCCGTCACTGATGGCATCATAGTAGTGGCAGAAGGTTAGAGGTGGGCGCCCCTGGGAGCCTGACCCGCCACTGCTGGCCATTTGACGCCCGCCACTACTAGGCATTCCTGCAGTAGTGATAAGATCAAGATCCCTAAAAAAGAGGGATCACGATCGGTGGGGAAGGAAGGAGGAGATTTTCTTCCCCCTTTGGTGCCCATACCCTAGACGCTTGGGGGAGGGGCCAAGCCTCCTCCCCCACACGCCTATAATAAATAGAGGAGGGAGGGGCTGGCCACAGGATCTAACATCCCTGTTGCTGGCCGCCTCCCTCTCGTTCCATACATCTCTCGTCCGTGCAGTTCTTAGCGAAGCTCTGCCAGATTTTCCATCATACTTCGGCCACCATGTCGTCTGCTGCCGATATCAATCTCATCCACCTCTTCCCCTTGCTTGCTGGATGAAAAAGGAGCATACGACATCAAGCTGCACGTGTACAATTCAGAGGCATCGTTCGTACCGTGCTACATCGAATTGATCCAACGAAAGTATGACTACATCACCCACGATCTTTGGATTGTTAAATGGGTGTGTTCTACAAGGGTTTTGTAGACCTTTTCCCACTCGTTGCTAGCATTTGGTAGATTGGATCTTGGGTTTATTCTTTCTCTCATAGGAAAAAAATTGGTTTTCCTTGCAATGAATCACATCACATTCATCTAAAGAACTCATATCGAATAACCTCTTTTCGGTAGCAAGTTTAAAATCATAATTAAGTTCTTTCATGGCCCAATAAGCTTTATGTTCTAGTTCAAGATGTAAAAACAAATGGAACATCTTTTTGCAAGAGAGTATTAGGAGGACTAATTTTTTTAGAGAAGTCCTTAATGAACCTTCTATAAAAACTAGCATGAGCAAGAAAACTCCTCAGACATTTGATACCTTTAGGACGTGGCATTTTCTTTATGATATCAACTTTAGCTTTGTCTACCTCAATGCCTCTTTCAAAAAACTTATGACCGATGACTATACCTTCATTTACCATGAAGTTACACTTCTCTCGGTTCAAAAGAAAACTAGTTTTCTCACATCTCTGCAAAAATTTATCAAGATTGTTCAAACATTCATCAAAAGAAGTTTCATAGATGGAGAAATCATCCATGAAGACTTGAATAAGATTTTCACAGAATTCAAAAAATATGGCAGTCATACATCTTTGAAAGGTAGCAGATGCATTGCATAAACCAAATGGCATACTGATAACCCACAAGTATAGGGGATCGCAACAGTTTTCGAGGGTAGAGTATTCAACCCAAATTTATTGATTCGACACAAGGGGAGCCAAAGAATATTCTCAAGTATTAGCAGTTGAGTTGTCAATTCAACCACACCTGGATAACTTAGTATCTGCAGCAAAGTGTTTAGTAGCAAAGTAGTATGGAAGTAACGGTAACGGTGGCAAAAGTAATATTTTTGGGTTTTATAGTGATTGCAACAGTGGCAACGAAAAAGTAAATAAGCGAAGAACAATATGTGAAAAGCTCGTAGGCATTGGATCGGTGATGGAGAATTATGCCGGATGCGATTATTCATGTAACAGTTATAACATAGGGTGACACAGAACTAGCTCCAATTCATCAATGTAATGTAGGCATGTATTCCGAATATAGTCATACGTGCTTATGGAAAAGAACTTGCATGACATCTTTTGTCCTACCCTCCCGTGGCAGCGGGGTCCTAGCTGAAACTAAGGGATATTAAGGCCTCCTTTTAATAGAGTACCGGACCAAAGCATTAGCACATAGTGAATACATGAACTCCTCAAACTACGGTCATCACCGGGAGTGGTCCCGATTATTGTCACTTCGGGATTGCCGGATCATAACACATAGTAGGTGACTATAGACTTGCAAGATAGGATCAAGAACTCACATATATTCATGAAAACATAATAGGTTCAGATCTGAAATCATGGCACTCGGGCCCTAGTGACAAGCATTAAGCATAGCAAAGTCATAGCAACATCAATCTCAGAACATAGTGGATACTAGGGATCAAACCCTAACAAAACTAACTCGATTACATGATAAATCTCATCCAACACATCACTGTCCAGCAAGCCTACGACGGAATTACTCACGCACGGCGGTGAGCATCATGAAATTGGTGATGGAGGATGGTTGATGATGACGACGGCGACGGATTCCCCTCTCCGGAGCCCCGAACAGACTCCAGATCAGCCCTCCCGAGAGAGATTAGGGCTTGGCGACGGCTCTGTATCGTGAAACGCGATGAATCCTTCTCTCTGATTTTTTTTCTCCCCGAACATGAATATATAGAGTTGGAGTTGAGGTCGGTGGAGCACCAGGGGGCCCACGAGGCAGGGGGCGCGCCCGGGGGGGGGGGGGGGCAGGCGCGCCTCCCCCCCTCGTGGACAGGGTGTGGGCCCCCTGGCCTTGATTCTTTCGCCAGAATTTTTTATTATTTCCAAAAATAATCTCCGTGAAGTTTCAGGTCATTCCGAGAACTTTTGTTTCTGCACAAAGATAACACCATGGCAATTCTGCTGAAAACAGCGTCAGTCCGGGTTAGTTCCATTCAAATCATGCAAGTTAGAGTCCAAAACAAGGGCAAAAGTGTTTGAAAAAGTAGATACGACGGAGACGTATCACATACATCTATAAGAAAAAGTTTCAAAGGGACAAGTAAAGGTAGTTTTCTCCTAAGGAGAGACATGTATTTTTGAGAGAAGCCGGAATATCCATCTAGGAAACAAAAAAAAGGTATGCTTACACAATCTTTCTAACATTTGATCAATAAAAGGCAAAGGATAATAATCTTTTCTAGTAGCCTTTTTCAATTTTCTAAAATCATAATCATCATATAACCAGTTACAACTCTTTGTAGGATGCGACATTTCTTAGGACCACAATGTAAGACTTGTCTATTATCAGTTATAAGATAAATTATACCTGTTACAGAAGTTTTAGTATTTCATTCCTTACCACTTATGATCTACTTGTTTGGCATCTGGCTCCATATGAATTTATGTTGACACATAGAAGGACAAATGTTTTAAGACCATCCAGAGGATATCCAATTGCAGCATGACGTTTCTTTAATGTTTTCAATAATCTCTTTTCTTCCCATCATCATTGACAAACTTCCGCCCTTGATTCATATAAGGGTTATTGATTTGTTAGTACCTGGCATGTCATGACAAATTGTCATCTGCTTAGTAGCTACTCATAATTCCAGAATCTAAGGTGCATTTCTGATAAAATTCCAGAATCTAAGGTGCATTTCTTCTAATTCATTGTAATTCCCTTGTTATCCCTCCCAAAAAAGAAAGTATATCATTCTTGATTGTCTGTATCTCTTCTTGTAGCAAAATAAGGAAAATATCTCTCTGTCAATTGCATGCATCTCTTATTTTTCTGGACTAACTGATTTACTTGTCACTAACCAACAAATTTGATAAGAGTAATTTCGCCGTAACATGTCTATAATTATGTGTCTTGGTCTCCGTCGAAAATAATACATCTTACATAAGACGGCCTTGATTTGGTACCGCCTGTTGAGAGGCCACGAGCAACCAAAAGCCAGCCTTTTAGCCTCATGTGCTGCCAACCAAACACCACGTATGCAGAACGTAATCGACACAGGGCGGCAGGCAACCAAACAATCCATCATACTTCATTCAAGAGGATCAGATACTTGAAAGATTTCCAGTTGAGAGAGGTTAAACAGTACAGTATCGGGTAAAACAGATGTAAATTTCTTACACAGTGCATGACGTTCGAACAAAATTTAGATGATCCTAGCAATTAATAATAACATAACTCAGACTCAAACAAGAGCTGTGTAGCACATGAACAAGCAACAACCTAGACCTTGAAGCCTCTGCTGTTCCTCCTTCCTCTTGCCTTCTCAAACTTCCTTCCCTTCGAGCGGACATAAGGCTTGGTATGGCTGTGCGGCACACCAGGAGCCTTACCGAAGTGCCTCACTGCCTCACGGGCGTTCTTAGGGCCCCTCAGGAGAACCTGTTAAGACGATTGTAATTTGTGATGATTTGCTTGGTACACAACCAACAGCAGAGTAATGGGCCAGTTGCAATGCCAGTATGCAATGACATATATTTGCATATTTAGAAGCGCAATATCTTGAAGAACAGGAACAACATTATGAAACGAATAGGAATTTTTACAGCGCAACAGTGTACAGACATGAATACTACACACAATAGGGGCAATACATGGTCGCAAAAAAGTGGGAGACAATACTCGACTAGCATTCAAACATCAAGGCTGAAACATCACAACCCAAAAAAATGTGCACTAAAATAAATCATGCCTAAAGTGTAGGTTTTTATTGCATCAATGGCTGAAAATGCAAAATGCAATGCACGAAAACATTTCTACAATAGAATCACGATATTCAGAGCACCCTAGAATAAGCAGTATTTGTCAACAGATTGAGCGTAGCATAATATACAGGTGCATGCATTTTCAAGTATTACCATAGTACATACTCAAGTATAAACTGCCCACCACTTAAGCAAGCAAAAAACATTCATATAACAAAATCATGATGCCATTAGTGGGAACCAATAAGCAGAGTATTGGTCCACACTGCATACAGCATGTACCACTAGAGTATGCATCGTATGATGTTCTTCCAAGAACACAAAAAAAATTCAACTATTGAAACTACATCATTCAGGAAGAAGAAAAAGGAGAGAGGTAGTGTTGTTAGAACATTTGACTGAAGGAAACCAGAAGAAGCAACCTACCATTATGTAGAGAGACAAAAGAGCAGAATTTCGGTTAGATCATTTGGCACCAAAGCAATCATAATAGTGCAATGGGCTGGTAAGACAACCATATAGATTTATGCACCAGCTAAACCTCCTTGGTCCAGAGTAAGGTTCCCAAGAAGAACATAACTAATGCAAGTGTCAAAATCATTAATGATCCTAGAAAAGATGTGCAGGTTCAAGGCTCAGAGCTATCTCAACTTTCTCAGTCATGAATTCTCAGAAGCAGAACTGGCATGCAAGCTGAAGGTTTGTATCATCACTGCCGCAGTAAACCAGAGCACATACAAAGATAATAAATCTTTAAGAATAAAATGAAGGAAGAGTAATAATGATGTATTAGTTCATTTGAAGAAATTCAACCACTGTTTTCCCTTGTGCTTCACAGATTAACAGAAGCGCAGGTGTGGTCACTGCCATCCTTCCAATGCAAATTTTGTTACTACATGGACAAGAGATGCATGACCACTCAATCAGTGACATGACCTGCAACACCGAATGGGATAGTAGATCTATGTTGACACATACGACTCAATCACAAGTGACATGACCTGCAACACCAAATGGGATAGTAGATCGAACATCTAAGCACAGAAATTGGGGGTCTCTTCTTCATAGGATTGTGATCTGACAAGCATGGGGGTAGCACTGTGCAGACACCAATATGCTCAGACGAAAGGAAAACAAACTGTACTCAAGAAACAATCATATTGCCTACTGGAGTCATAGCGATTAAAACTAGTTCTGGGCACATCAGTCTATCTCCTACTTGCAAGACAGTAGCACCATGGTGATACAGGTACATCCACCTTCGCAGGATGAAGCAAGACTGAATGAATGAATATAAAAAGTAGAACCATAAGATATTTTATATGGCTGAGATGGCAAGTTGAGTTCAAATTTCGCAACATTAAATCTGATTATGCAACAGGATCTGAAATAGTACGGTCAGACATGAGCCGACAACAACAAAAAGAAGTCTAGTAACAAATATGTTCCCTGTGGATCACCGGTTAGGCATTATTGAGTATAGAAAACATTGTAATCCATAGCAATGCTCGTATGTAGACAAACTTAGTGACGAGTGAGGATGAGAACATAAGTGGGCAGCAGAAATTACCGTGTACTGGCCAAGAGGAGCACGAAGGGCCAGCTGGTCAAAGGTGAGGCATTCTCCACCGGCATTCACAATGCGGGCCCTTGCCGTCTCAGTGAACCTGAGCGCTGCCACCTTGATCGCCGGCACCTCGTAAACTCTCTTGTCGTCGGTTATGGTACCCACGATCACAGCGATTTGGTTGTCCTGCACTTCCAGAATCGCAAAGCCGAACAGCGTCATGCAGAAGTAACGAAACGAACCTAATCACGCATCAATAAACACCAAAGCAAACGAACAAGAGACCTTGCCGTCCATGAACTTGACGAGGCGACGAAGCGAGAGCGGCGGGCGGTTGGTCTTGCTCATGAAGAGGCGCTTCAGGATCACAGCATTGAACTGGCTCTTGGTCCTCCTCACCAGGAAGCGGTAGAGCTGCACGCACACGGATCGGGATGAGACGCTGCTCGAAATAAATTCCGAAATTCGGCAGGAAATGGGGAGGACTCCACCGGATCGAGGTGAACGTGTGGCTTACCTTCACCAGAAGCTTGAGGTAGACATCGTCCGACTTTGGCGCGGTGCGCTTGGTCCTCTTGTTACGGCCGCCGGCGACGAGGTCGATACCCTGCCACGAGAGAGGACAGGAGATGGGTCAGATCGTGCCCACGGTTACATAGATCAGCGTCGACAAGGCAGGCCGGGAGGTATGTTACCATGGCGGCGGCGGCGGCGGCGTAGGGGTGGGTTCTAGGGTTTTGCGGGCGAGCCGAAAGAGTGAGGCATATATAGGCTTGGCGGTGGAGTCGACTCGAATGGGTTTGTGCGCACCAGCACTAGGTCAGGAACCTGTGTTGTGTTGGGTCCGGTCCGGTGGCTTGGAGCCTTGGATCAGATTCAGATGTTGCCGAGCGTGCGCAACCATCAGAAACATCAGCTACCGCCGTTTTTTGAAAAGAAAAAAAACATCAGCTACCTCCTGATAGGGTGCTAGACATGGATCACTGCACTTTGTACTGGGACAATATGCCTTTTTTTAGAAAAGAAGGAAGACCCCAGCCTCTGCATCTGGATGATGCATACCGTCATTTTAATAATTATTAACACAAGACCTTACAAAGTCATACAACAGTAAGACTGAAGCCACCGTCTGAGCAACATCTGTCGCTACTCATATCCAGTTGATGAAGGGGCGCTGATAGTCTAGGCCTAATACCAAACATACCTCGCAGCCAAACCTAACATCTAAGGCCTGAGGTCCCAACCAGGACGCCTGCCGGGTATGGGCACCCACCAGTCCAGCGTGCTCCTCAACCAGGACGCCCGCCGGGTATGAGGCCGCCGTAGCCACCTGCCACCAATCCATCTTCAGAGTTGTACTGCTGCATCTACCTAGCCCGATCTAGCTGCCGCCGACGCCACCACGACGCCAGACAACGACACCCTCCTGCGCGAGTCCATCTCCGCGCATCGGGCGCCGAGTCTCCACTACGCCACGCCGCCGAGATCCGCCGTCATCAATGGGCAAGATAAATCAAGTCAGGCTAATATATCTCAAGTCGTTTCAATACAGGAAGCTCATATTGGCACGGAATGAAGCACAGTAAGACAGGAAGGACTAAATTCAGTCATCAAAGATTGCCAACATAGTACAGTAGTATATGTCTCGCTCCAAAAGAAATATGGTTCGTGTTAAAATTCATGAGAAAAATGTAACCAAGAGCAAGAGCACAATGATTGCGATTACACCTTATATATCATCTAAATTCAACAGGTTAACCAACAGAAACAGTTCAAAACTATCTACGAGTATTGCTCTATAATTCCTACGAGTATGACTTGTGCTTTCTGATTGCTGCCTACAGAAAATTCACTCGCCTTCAGCATCTTCATCAGATTCAGAATCTTGGATGATTTGGTTTGTCTTGGCTCTCTTCCTCCGTGCTAACAGTTCCTCCTCTTCTCCATCAGACTCAGAATCTTGGACCATCTGGCTTGTCTTACCTCTCTTCCTGCGTGCTAATACTTCCTCCTCTTCTCCATCGGATTCAGAATCTTGGACAACTTGGTTTGCATTAGCTCTCTTCCTGTGTACTAATACTTCCTCCTCTTCTCCGTCGGATTCAGAATCTTGGACGGCGTCATCATGTTGTGCACTTGCCTGCAGGTTTTCATCAGCGGGAACATCTGGACCTTCTTCTACATCCTCCTCAGGGTCACTCTCAGGTGATGCAGCAGTCGCTGGAGGAGAATCCCCTTCACGTTCTTCTTCTGCAGCTTTCTCCTTTGGTTGTATCCGAAAATCTCTTGCTACGCTACGCTTGGCATGCCTCAAAAGGTTCACCTTTGTGAGTTTGCTTAACTGGATTAGGTACTTCTCATAATCCTCCACCTGGAAAATAAGATCAGGAATGCATTTGCTCTCCCTTTTAATCTTCGCGAGGATTCCTTTTTTGTGTGGTTGCTCACTCTGTAACACACAAGAAAGTAAACGAGAAAACAAGAAGCTTTTAAACTGAGATCACAGGAGCCATAAGCGTGGACAGTGTATTTATAGAGTGCCACAGACCTCTTGAAGTGTAAAGACAAAATTGTAAAGTGGAGCAGTAAGCATCCTGCAAGTTACTTCCGCCATTTTCTGAAATTTGAGACCTGGTATGAACTGCTTGTAGCCCTTAGGTGCAATCTGAGACTTTGAGATGCGAGCCAAGAGCTTGTAGAACTTTGCAGTCAGTTTCAGAAACTGCTCTGCCTGAGAATCTGAGTATGCAAAGGTAAAATCAGACTGAATAGAGGAATGTAACAATATAGGCGTTTTATGATACTTTTTCAACCTACCCTTAAGGCTCATATGTGTGAAAGACGAAAGGACATGAACTACTGATGTTGATCTTGAGTAGAGTGCTTCCTCCAGAAACATTCTTTGCGTCCTTTCATCTGCTGGCTGGTCCTCGTCAACATTAGAAGAGCCATAACCTAATGTGAGCATTGCCTTAAGCTTACCAAGACCCCATTCCAGTTCAATAAGAGATGAATCAACCATGTGAAGGAAGACAGCAACAAGTGAATTTTTTGTTTTACAATTGACAATGAGAAATGCCTCGGAAGAATCTACAGACTCCTCGTCTCCGGAGGCTATTAATTTCTTCAACTCTGTTGTCATCTCATGCACAAGAATCATGTCATCTGGAGTTGTCATAAGATGGACAGCAAGTTTTACCATCTCTTGTGCGGTGGTTGGGCTTTGGACAGTATTCTTTCGACATAAGCCTGCAGCCCAATGTCCCACAAGATGCCTCTGATCCGGATGCAGTTTCCTTGATATGCCAAAAATCAGTTCAGATACAGCCTGCAGAAATGAACATGAACTTTAGTTTTTCCATTTGTGAGAGAACTTTAGATTATCTACCAAAGCAAACCATTAAGATCAAATTATTCACTTGTATCTTCAATGAGGATTATTTTGTGGATAGTTATTTGTTAACACATAACATGGTATCTGGCATGACATACCCGCACATACCTAAAACAAAGAAAACCAAATCACTCAAAGACTGAGAACAGCAAGTTTGGACGGATAAGTTATCTAGAATATGAAAATGTCAACTAATCTATATCATCTATTACCTCTGTTCCAAAATAATTGAAGTTCTAGGTTTGTCCTAAGTCAAACTTGTTTAAGTTTGACCAAGTCTACAGAAAATATATTAAATCTAGAACATCAAATTAGTCTCATGAGATTCTTTATGAAATATATTTTTATACTATGTGTTGGTGTTGTAGATCTTAGCACATTTTTCTATAGAGTTGGTCAAACTTAAGCAAGTTTGACTTACGACAAATGTATAACTTCAATTATTTTGGAACGGAGGGAGTAGAACTAAACTGTGGCACAACTTCCGCCCTAAATAACATAAGCAGGCCAACAAGTAACATGTAAACTAGGAGCATGTGCAAATATTTCCAACTAAATGAACAGTACAGAAGCAGAAACATCTACTGTGCATTATGCTTATTATGCTAAATAGGTGCAACTGATCATCAGAGTTATAATAATGTAAAACAGTAGAAACAGCATCCATCATATGTTGCTTTCCTACTCAGATTACCATTATGCTTACCTCGGATTCACGTGAAAGGGATTGGGAAAGGGCTCTAGCATATAACATCTTCAATATGTTCAGAAAAACATGAGCGCCTCTTTTTTCTGGATTCTCAGTCACAGTAGTGTCATTGTCATGAAGCTGGTCAGCTTCCATCATATCCTCTATATTTGAAGGAGCTGAAGATATCAGAAGATCAATAATGTCACTAGAACGGTCTTCTGATACACTTAGTTTAAAAAGTTCTTTAAAGCATGTCAATGCCAGATATAACTGATCCTTTTTGTTTTCAACTGTTCTCTTCCCTTGGGTTGTGTTCTTCTTGAATCCACCATTCTTTTGCTCTGAATCCAACGTAAGCCACCATATGAGCTTCACAATTGGCTGCGCTAAGTTTTTTACATCTTCATACAGCGTTCTTCTTAGATTTCCAATGGCCAGACCACTTGACTTAGCTGTAAGTGATCTGAACATCTCAAGGCAGGCTTTCAGTACAAAGGATAATAGACTGGAGCTCTGATTCAATTTAGATTGGCTAGGACGCTGGCTGCCTTTATCATATTTATCAGCATGGCACTGTCTGGCACACATCACTACAAGCTCATACAAACTTGAATTCATAAATTCCCCCCTCTTTTCATGTAATTTCAGCAAAGAAGCATTTGAATTTTCCTTAGGTTCATTAGTCTGCCTATCTGTAGCACCTCTTGAATCCCCTCTTCTTCGTGCAACTTTCTCCCTGCTCTTGCTTGTTTTCCTCTCAAAGCCACTGTGAGCATCAACGAGCTCCAGTATTTCTTTTTCTAACTTCTCCTTTGGTTCATCAGCAGCTTCCGCTAGTTTTGAAGCGGCAAAATCAACAAAAACCTCAACGATTCCAGGCATAAAAACATTATGACACTGGACTATCTCCAAAGATGAAGAAGCAGAACCAGCTTCTTGGGTCTGTCCTCGTTGATCTGTCATAAATCAACAGCAAACTGTAAGCACAAAACATGTGTCATATAAAATAATAGGGTTAAGCACCAACAGGATGCCTTTATCACAAACCTTCTGTGAGGCATTTCCTCAAATACTTTTGGATATTTGATAATCCTTTCATGAACAAGTCCCTTGATGAGGATCTTCCAACCTGACAGTAGCATAGATTCGGAATATATTATGCTTAAACCAATTAGTTAAGGATTTCAAAGTGAGGAAAGAGCAAACCTCATTATCCTGGGAAGGAGCAAAACCGAAACACTTCCAATATGCATCACGTGGTCGGTGACATTTACTATTTTGTTGAGCTCGAAGAATGCACGAGACACATGACAGTAGGCAATCCAAAGGTTCCACCATACATACTTTGGCATTCTCAACTTTAAAGCATGAATCCATTTTAAGGGGGCATTCTGCATTCTGAAGCAATTCAGGCAACAGCATCCCATAAGAACAACTTTATTTGGCTTGCGAAAAGAATGTACTTGAGCGAATCTATAGTATCAAGTGGACAGAAGCGGACACAAGAATCTCTTGGGTAGTTTTACCTCTATGTAATAATTTAAGAAGTGGGGCCACAGGAAATCAAGTACATTGTCTGCAACATCTGGATCGGAGGTAACAATTCGAATGAGACCCTCGTACAAAACTGTTTTGACTCTAGCCTGTAATAGCAGAGTAGCTATGTCAGGAACTATATCTGCATTGCTATAGATGAAGGATAGAACAAATAGGTGGCACAGTATATCTGTAAGATACCTGCTGCGAAAGACATCTGCGAAGCAATCCACTTAATTCTTGAAAGAGTTCCACACCAACCTCTCGATGTATTTCAGGTTGCTGGCTAGAGCTCGGTTGACTTGATGAATCTTGAAAAGGATTAGCTTCATTTTTCCTATACTCGCTCTCTGTTACAATCAGCTCAACTATAGCATTTGTAGCGGCAATCCGGACAGCATCCGCCCGCTTGAACATGGCCTTCCTTACTACCAATATTATGTAATCCTGAAAATTGATTCCACCACAATCATCATACCCCAGTTCACAACAACAAAAGCATGGAATACTGTTAAGGTCACAGACCTTGAGATCACGGCTGAACTTAGTGAGTGGCAAGATGCAATTTATCAGACCCGTCGATATCTTGTCATTCATGAAGGGCAAATAGTCCAGTAACTCCTTCAGGTGTGCAACGTATTCTAGCATTGGAAACGGATGACTCCGAACTAAGCATCCAAGCAACCTGTAGAAAAAGACAGAATTTACTAGAAAGAAAGTATACTCCGCAAGCTTTTAACGGGATTTCGAGCTTCTGTTACCGAAGAACTGGTGCACTTTGCTGGGGCTTTGCTGAGAGGATCCGGAACTTGCATTGTTCAATTATCTGACCTCAAGTAAACCAATGGGAAAAAAAGTAAACCAATGGAAACATGCTATGTCATATTAAATGAATCGAGCATCTAATCATAACTGACTCCCCAACAAAAAGATCAAACCGCCTTGATCATAATACCTCAGTGCGTGCCATTTCATGGGTCTCAAACAACGACTTGAGCATATTAACACCAATTTCTTCAGTGCTCATAACCCCTTCGTCTGGACCATCTTCGTCCCCTGGATCACCATTTGAGGCTTCTAACAGGAGAAAACCTACCTGAACAATGCTTGGAACAACATGCTCCCTCCCACCAATGCTCTCAGCGACCTGCATATTAGGCCCAATTTACAATCCCAAAGAGAAATAAGAATCCAAGGTAGAGTATTCTGATCATCACAGATTCAAAATACAAATTCCTCACTGCTTTCAGTAGTGCCTTCTCAACACAATGAGCAGCCTCCACGCTTTCCTCTTTGAGGGGATCTGGCAACCACTTGCAGCGCCTATAAGACATTGGTTACGAAACCAGCCAATCAGAACAAATATGGATGCTAAATAGTACATCTCAGAACAAATATGTACGCTAAATACATCCCAATTAGACAACAATGCCCTCACCTCGACATCCGATAATCCCGGCGTGATGTAGTGGCAGCGTCCCGGAGCACGCCCACAGCACTGTCATTGAACCTCCGCACGCGTGCCACGGACAGCAGTACCGCCACGGCGAATCCGTTGAGCACACCCGCGGCATTGGCCTTGACGGCGGCTACCACCTCCCTTGCCAGTGCAGGGTCCTGCTTAACCGCGAAGGCGACGTGCATCAGCACGGTGCCCGCGACCTGCCGTGCGATGGACGGCGGGGCGCGCACACGGGCGCCGTGGCGGCCGCCGAAGAAGCGGAGGAGGCCGGAGAGGACGAGCCGGGGGTGGAGCGGTTTGGAGGCGAGGAGTAGGAGCTGATAGGCGAGCGCGGGGAGGTCCTGGACATCGGCGCCGGGGAGGAGGGAGAGAACCTTAGATAGGCAGTCCGGAACGCGGGATCGGAATGACACGGGGAGGTCGCGCAGGAGGGAGGCGACGGCGAGGAGGGTCGGAGACGGCCAGCTGGGCGCGTTGAGGAGGGAGGAGAAGGCAGCGGAGGCCGCCGAGGGGTTTGGGGAGAGGGAGAGCAGGGCTGGGAGGAGGGAGAGGTGGTTCGGGGGGGAGGCGGCGGAGAGGGAGCAGAGGAGGTCGGCGAGGGCGTCTGGCGGGAGAGCGGGTAGGAGGGGAACCGCGGCTGAGGGGTCGCGGGAGGCGAGTTGGAGGACAGATTCCACGGTGGGCCGTGGGGGTTGCTGCGACGAGGGAGGGCCATCGACGGCGTCCGCCGACATCACCGTCCAAAGGCGTGGCTGCCGGCGGGGAGTTTGGGGGTTCGGGCGGGAAGCGGGTGGGGTTTTCGCTCGCCTTCCGTGACACGAGAAGGTTTTTTCTCTTTTGTGTGTGTGTTTCTGCGCGCTGTGAGAAATGATCCTGCACCTTTAGGAGGTGTTTAGCATCGATTTTGGTTGCATTGCATGTGATTTTTAGATGGGCTGGCTGAGGAAAAACAGCCTATAAATCATCTTCTGCATATAGTTTGGTGGTTTGTATACAGGTTAGCTGCCTAAGAGCATCTACAACCGAACTTTGCAAATCTGACCCCTCAACCGCGGACGCGTTCGTGGACACTGGCGGGGCACTCCTTAAATCCACGCCTCCACACCCAGGTATCTCATATCCAGCACCTCATGTCCATATAAATTCATGCAACGTAATACGTAGATCACCAAACGATCAAAATCGATAGAAAACGGACATATAAACCGATACCAAACGGGCATAATTCACATAAACATTATCAGAAGATCACCAAACGGGCATAGTTCACACAGTTCAACGATCCGGCACATTGTAACTACATACTAGAACTGTGTTATATAAAAGGAGAGGGCGAGCTTCACCACTTCCTCGCCGGCCCTGCTGTAGGCGTCCGCAGTAGGAGGTGGGTCGACATCGGAGCAGTTGGAGTCGGGCCCGTCGACGGAGGAGGAATCGGGGATGACGATGTAGCCTTGCAAGCACCAGACAATGCGGTCTTGCTTGCTCTTGAGCTTGGCCACCCTCGCCGCCTCCCGCTCGGATTGCTCAATGCCGGAGCTGCTTGGCGTTGATCCTCCAGAGCCGTCGGGCATCCTTCTCCGTCGTGGTAAGTGACCGACGGTACACCCACTGGAGGAGACGCTCCTTCTCATCGGGCACCGACATCACACCGCGGCGACGGACGGACTGCGCAGCCCCGTCAGACCCGCCGCCCCATCTCCCTTGCCCTCTGCCTCTCACGACGGGTGGCGCGCGCCTCCGAAGTCCGCATCCGCGGCGCCGGCGGAGCAGGCACTAGAACCCACCGCTGCCTGCGCGGAGCAGCAGCCGGAGGTGGAGGAGGTCGTCGGGGGGGCGGAGTGGATTGGGCAGGCAGCGCAGATCCGCGCGCGGGGCGGGAAGGCTCGGTGTCGGCGCTGCGGCCCAGAGCTTCCGCCCGTATCGACCCGCGAGCGCTCGAGCATGATACGGGAGTGCCAGCTCGTACTCGTCTTCGGAGCTGCCATCGAAGTGGCTGCCGGTGCTTGACATGCTCACCAGTGCTAGGGATTGGACGAACTGGGGAAAGGGGAGCGTCGGGGAGCGGAGCGGAGTGAAGTGAGCTAGGTTTGCTCCGGAGGGGGGTTTCGCGAGGTCGGGGTGGGGCAATGGTGGGTCGGGCTGACGTGGTGGACGCACCCGGGCGGCCTCATATCAGCCCTATATTTGGGCTGGATATGAGGGGTGCCGGTCAGCCTGGGCGTTTATCCGCAGTTTGAGAGCTACGGTCGGGTCGGTTTTTTGTAGCCATTTAGTCACCGGACGGCCTGCCCGGGCGTTTGAGACATGTTTGAGAGGTCCGGTTGTAGATGCTCCGAGGGAACTAAATTTGACCCGCCTTTTGGTTGGCCGCATTGCCTTAGGCGCACATATCACACGTTGGTTGGTTGTAACCTGCATAAGGTGGTGTCACCACTTCTCACTAGTGGTGACCTTACCACACACGATCTGAACAGTTTCACTCCTAGCTACGAGTTATAGAGGGGAAAGCATCATAAAATTCAAGGAGTAAGACACAAATCATCACAAAAATTAGAGGAGGGAGCATCATATGATCCAACTATATTAACAAAGTTCATGATACAATCAAGATCTGAATCTTTTAGGAACATGGGAGGGAGAGATCAAACACATTGCTACTAGTACATACCCTCAACCCAAGGATGAACTATTCACACATGACCATGAGAACGGAGAGATAGTTGTTGGTGATGGTATAATGGAGATGTCCCTGGCAGCGCTCTGGCACTACCAGAGGAGAAGGGGAAGGGGGCCCTCCTTCTTCTGCCTTGGCCCTTTGAGAAAAGATGGAATCTCCCCATAGACCGGATCTCTCTTGTTTGTCTTGTTTTCGGTACTATTTCTGCCGAGCATCATTTCTTTTATAGATGGAGATCCGTAACTCCGACCAGACTAAAATTTTGAGTTTTTTTATTATTATAATATCTTTCTTGCTGCAAGGAAGGTAATCAACCGACATAGGGGTCTCCAACGCGACCCCCTCACGTGGCCAGGGGATGGGCGCACTGGCTGGATGTGTGGGGCCCTCGTGGCTCCCTGGCTCCCGTCTTCTAGCTATAGGACGCTTTTATTCCATAGATAATTAACAGAAATCATGTCATCCCTGCTCCATAATTTTTTGACCTAAAAACCCAAAATAATAGAAAACATGAACTGGCCTCTAACACTGATTAATAGGTCAGTCCAAATAAATATTATGCCAAAAACTTAAATAAAGTATGAATACTTCATAAATTATGTATATGTTTGAGATGCATCACACACCAGGACCATAGCTAGCAAGTCTGTCATGACTACTCAAGCAGGGAACGAGGGACAGAAAAGGCATCCAACTTGGAGCACGTAAGCGACACAGTACAACGGCTACCCACTCTCTCCTTCCTCCCTTCCTTTCTTCTTCCTCTACTTCATCTCACCAATGCCACTCCTCTAGGAAAGAACTACTTATTTTGAAGTTAGATTTTGAGAAAGCATTTGACACAATTGTACATTAAACCATCAAAGAGATCATGATTGCTAGAAGTTTTAGCCCAGGTGGCTAATGTGGATGGACATGATCTTCTCACACATGCTTCTCAATGGGGTCCTTGGCAAACAATTTTGTGTAAGAGAGGAGTCAGACAAGGAGATCCTCTATCTCCCCTTCTCTTTGTATTAATTGTTGATCTCCTACAATCCATCCTAAATACTGCCATACAACATGCTCTCGTCAATCAACTTATTGTCACACCACACTGCCCAGATTTTCCAGTGACCCACTATGCTGATGATACTGTTATGATTATGCCTGCTTACAAATTTTAGTTGGAACAAGTTAAAAACCTTCTCATGTACTATTCTATCTACACAGGCCTAAGGATTAACTTTGATAAGCCAGTGATGGTTCCAGTTAGTAATAGACACGAGAAGATTCAAACATTGTATGGTTCCTTTGGATGCAAAGTAGGCAGTTTTCCATTTAATTATTTGGGTATACCTTTGGGATTGGCCAAACCAAGAATTGAAGAATTTCAGCCTATTATGCAAAGGATCGAAAAGAGACTGCCTGGCTACTCCACCCTGCTATCATATGGAGACAAGTCGACTCTCATCAAGTATGTGGTCTCTAGCTTGCTTGTCTTCTTCATGCGCACTCTAGCTCTTCTTGTTGGGGTTTGGAGCAAATCAACAAGTATCCAAGACACTACTTTTGGGGGAAATATGACTGCTACTTCTTGAGCTTGCGTTGATTTTTCCCTTGAAGAGGAAAGGGTGATGCAGCAAAGTAGAGATAGGTATTTCCCTCAGTTAAGAACCAAGGTATCAATCCAGTAGGAGGTACAAGCAAGTCCCCAATAGATGCACATGCACAAACTAACAAACACTTGCACACAACGCGAAAAAGGGGTTGTCAATCCTTTCACGGTCACTAGCAAGAGTGAGATCTAATAGAGATAGGTATAAAAGATAAGTAAAAGGCAAAATAAAGTAAATATAAATAAATTACAGCAAGGTATTTTGGGGTTTGGGGTTTTATATATATCTTAAAATATATGATGAGAAATAGACTCGGGGGCCATAGGTTTCACTAGAGGCTTCTCTCTTGAAGAAAGCATGCGGTGGGTAAACAAATTAATGTTGAGCAATTGATAGAAAAGCACATAGTTATGATGATATCTAAGGCAATGATCATGAATATAGGAATCACGTCCATGACAAGTAGACCGACTCCTGCCTACATCTACTACTATTACTCCACACATCGACCGCTATCCAGCATGCATCTAGAGTATTAACTTCATAAGAATGGAGTAACGCCTTAAGCAAGATGACATGATGTAGAGGAATAGATCCAATCAATATGGTAAAAAACCATGTTTTTATCCTTAATGGCAACAATACAATACGTGCCTCGCTACCCCTACTTTCACTTGGTGAGGACACCACAAGATTGAACCCATCACAAAGCACCTCTCCCACTGCAAGAAAAAACAATCTAGTCGGCCAAATCAAATCGATAGATCGGAGAGAAAGACAAAGCTATCTTAATCATGCATAAAAGAGTTCAAAGAAGACTCGAATTATATTCATAGATAATCTGATCGTAAATCCACAATTCATCGGATCTCAACAAATGCATCGCAAAAGAAGATTACGTCGAATAGATCTCCAAGAACATCGAGGAGAACATTGCATTGAAGATCAAAGAGAGAGAAGAAGCCATCTAGCTACTAGCTATGGACCCTTAGGTCCGTGGTAAACTACTCACACATCATCAGAAGGGCAACAAGGTTGGTATAGAGGCCCTCCGTGATCGCATCCCCCTCCGGCAGAGTGCCGGAAAAGGCCCCAAGATGGGATCTCACGAGAACAGAAGCTTGCGGTGGCGGAAAAGTATTTTTGGTGTGCCCTCTGACGTAAGGGGAATATTTGGGTATTTATAGAGAAGAGATTAGGGTTAGAAGAGTTGCGAGGGGCCCACAAGCCTAGGGGCGCCCCCCCAGGGCGCGCCCCTAGGGCTTGTGGCCTCCTCGTGGGTCTTCTGGCCTCCTCCGAAAGCTTCCTAGGTGTCTTGTTGTCCAAGAAAAATCGTCAAAAAGTTTTGCTCCGTTTGGTATTGATTTTCTGTAAAAGACAAAAACAAGGAAAAAGCTCTTATTGATTTTCTGTAAAAGACAAAATCGTCACAAAGTTTCGTTTCGTTAGGCCAACTAGATCGAATTTTCTTGCCATGGGAAGAGGTGCTTTGTGATGGGTTCGATCTTGCGGTGTTCTTTCCCAGTGACAGAAGGGGCAGCAAGACACGCATGTATCATTGCTATTAAGGATAACAAGACGAGGCTATTCCTACATGAATAGATCTCGTCTACATCATGTCATCGTTCTTATTGCATTACTCCGTTTCTCCATGAACTTAATACACTAGATGCATGCTGGATAGCGGTCGATGTGTGGAGTAATAGTAGTATATGCAAGCAGGAGTCGGTCTACTAATCTTGGTTGTGATGCCTATATATTGATCATTGCCTTGGATATCTCATAATTATTCGATCTTCTATCAATTGCCCAACAGTTATTTGTTTACCCATCGTGTGCTATTTCTTGAGAGAAGCCACTAGTGAAATCTACGGCCCTCGAGTCTATTCTTTATCATATTTGCTTTCCAATCTGTTATTTGCTTTGAGACCTATTTTTATTTGCTTTTATTTTTAGATCTATTATTCTAAAAACCCAAAAATACCTTGCTGCACTTTTTATTTGCATCTTTTATTTCATGTTTTATCGAGATCTATTTATCCAATCTACCACAATTTTTATCCCGTCAACTTGAAAATTGAGGGAAATACCTACCGTAGTTGTACTGCATCATCCCTTCCTCTTTGGGGAAATACCGACGCACTTTCAAGCGACATCAAAAGGAATTTCTGGCGCCGTTGCCAGGGAGACATCATCAACATCTTTCAGGTTCCTAATCACAAATCTCATCTCCTTGCAATTTACATTATTTGCCATTTGCCTCTCGTTTTCATCTCCCCACTTCACAAAAAATTGTCATTTTATTCACTCTCTTTTTCGTTCGCTGTTTTCCCATCAGATTTGTTTTTGTTTGCAATCTTGTTTGCGTAGTCACAATGTCTCAAGAAAATATCAAGTTGTGTGATTTTTCCAATACCAATAACAATGATTTTATTAGCACTCCGATTGCTCCTCCCGCCAGTAGTGCGGAATCTTGTGATATTAATGCCGCTTTTGTTGAATCTTGTTATGAAAGAGCAATTTTCCGGTACTCCTAATGATGATGTCGCGTCCCATCTAAACACATTCGTAGAATTGTGTGATATGCAAAAAAAAGATGTGGACAATGATATTGTGAAGTTGAAATTATTTCCTTTCCCTTTGCGGGATCGTGTAAAAATTTGGTTTTCTTTGTTGCCTCGCAATAGTATCGATTCTTGGGATAAGTGCAAAGATGCTTTTATTACTAAGTATTTTCCGCCCGCAAAAATTATTTCCCTTAGGACTCAAATCATGAATTTTAAGTAACTTGAGCATGAACATGTTGCGCAATCTTGGGAAAGAATGAAATTGATGCTAAGAAATTGTCCTACTCAGGGTTTGAATCTTTGGATGATTATACAAAAAAATGATGCGGGACTGAATTTTGTTTCTAGAAATCTTTTAGATTCCGCCGCAGGTGGTACTTTTATGGAAATTACTTTGGGTGAAGCTACTAAATTGCTTGACAATATTATGGCAAATTATTCACAATGGCATACCGAAAGAGCACCTACTAGTAAGAAGGTTAATTCGATTGAAGAAATTAGTACGTTGAGTGAAAAAGTTGATGCTTTTATGAAATTGGTTGCTAGTTAAAGTGCTCTTATTTATCTTATTTGTCTACTTCGATTGGTCAAAATAGTGATCCCGTAGATGTGAATTTTGTCTCGCGAAACAATTTTAATAACAATGCATATATAGGCCTTTTCCTGGAAATTTCTCTAATAATTATGGTAATTCTTCTTACAATATTAATAGGAACACCTCTGATCTTGAGAATAATATTAAATAATTTATCAAAGCCTAAAAACCTTTCAATACTACGATAGAAAAAAAGTTGAATAAGATTGATGATATGTCTAGGAGTATTGATAGAATTTCGCATGAAGTAGAAAACCTCAAGATTAAATTTCTTCCAGCTAAGGTTGATATTAATGAATCAATTAAAGCTTTATATGTTTCTATGGATGAAAGTAAGAAAAGAACCGCTATGCTTAGAGCTAAAAGAGAATTTTTAGAAAGAGCATTTTCTAGTGATTGCTTTCATAAAAATGATGAAGATCTTAAAATGATTGGTGTTTCTTCTATTGATTCCTTATTTAGTAAAATTAAAATTGATGATGAAGGAACTGAAGAAGAGTCAACTTTAGCTAGAAGGCGTCCCGATAATTCGGAGGGTGAAAATCTTGTTGAGACAATTGATAAAAGTGGGTTTAAAGAGGTCAAAACTTTAACTAGTGATGTGCCCACTCTTTTGGATTACAAAGACTTTAATTATGATAATTGTTCTTTGATTGAATGTATTTCTTTGTTGCAATCCATGATAAATTCACCCCATGCTTATGAAAAAATAAAGCTTTTACTAAACATATCGTAGATGCCATGATGAAAGCTTTAGAAGAAAAGTTGGAATTAGAGATTTCAATTCCTAGAAAATTACATGATGAATGGGAACCTACTATCAAAGTCAAGATTAAAAATTATGAGTGTTTTGCTTTTTGTGATTTGGGTGCTAGTGTTTCCACAATTCCGAAATCTTTATGTGATGTGCTTGGTCTTACCGATATTGAAGAATGTTATCTTAATTTGCACTTGGCGGATTTTACTATTAAAATCCTATGGGGAGAATTAATGATGTTCTTATTCTTGCAAAAAGGAATTATGTGCCCATAGATTTTACTTTTCTTGATATTGATTGCAATCTGTCTTGTCCTATTATACTTGGTAGACCGTTGTTACGCACTATAGGTGTTGTGATTGATATGAAAGAAGGGAATATTAAATTTCAATTTCCACTAAGAAAGGGTATGGAACACTTCCCTAGAACAAGAATGGAGCCACCATATGAATCAATCACGAGGGCATCCTACGGATCAAAAACTAAAGATGACAATACTTGAATCTTTGCGTTATGCCTAGTTAAGGGCATAAAATGATAGCGCTTGTTGGGAGGCAACCCAATGAATAAATTTTATTTTTGCCTTTTTCTTTCTGTTTTTGAGTGTTTGTACAATTATGCTAGTGTTATGATTGTGTTTTTTATGTTTTAGTTAGTGTTTGTGCCAAGTAAAGCCTTTGGGATCATGTTTGGTGATAGTTGATTTGATCTTGTTAAAAAATAGAAACTTTTGCATAGTAAAATAATTTTAATAAATAATAGAAGCATGATAAAATTCTGAACACAGGATTTATATACAACTTTCCTATGATGTCCTAATTTTCAGAATTTTTGGAGTTACAGAAATATATGAAGTTACCAGATTACTGCAGATTGTTCTGTTTTTGACAGATTCTGTTTTCTTTGCATTGTGTGTTTATTTTGATGAATCTATGGATTGTATTGGGGGGTATAAGCCATGGTAAAGTTAGAATACAGTAGATATAATGCAAAAATAAAATATGAATGGGTTTGCAATAGTACTTAGAGTGGTGATTTGCTTTGTTATACTAACTGACCTCACGAAGGTTTTGTTAAGTTTTGCGTGATTGAAGTATTCAAGTTTTTGGTGAGATCACGATGGATGAAGGAATAAGGAGTGATAAGAGCCTAAGCTTGGGGACGCCCCATGACACCCGAAGTTATTATTCAAGGAGAACCAAGCAACTAAGCTTGGGGATGCCCCGGAAGGCATCCCCTCTTTCTTCAAACGACCATCGGTATTTTACTTGGAGCTATATTTTTATTCGTCACATATCATGAGTTTTGCTTGGAGCGTCTTGTATTATATGAGTCTTTGCTTGTTTTGCTTTTTAGTTTGTGTCATCTATCCTTGCTAGACACACCTATTTGAAAGAGCCAAAATTCTGCTATGATTTGATAGAATTGCTCTTTATGCGTCACTTAAATTTTTTGAGCTATGGAATTGCTCTAGTGCTTCACTTATATCTTTTTGAACATGGTGTGCTTTAATATTTTTGAAGAAATGCTCTCATGCTTCACTTAGATTTATTTGAGAGTTAGTAAATTTTTGAAGAAATTCTCTCATGCTTCACTTATATTTTTTTGAGAGAAGAAAAATGTTATGCTCATGTTCTTCACTTAAATTTGTTTGAGCTTATCAAAAACAACATATGAAATTAGTCCCAAAGTGATAGATATTCAAGAGGGATATAATAAAAACTCTCTTGAAGATCATTGGACAAATTAAACTTGATTCCTTGTAATAGTTTCGAGATATGATGACAGTGATATGTGAGTCATGTTGGTGAGTAATTATGCTTTAGTAAGAATATTGGTGTTAAGGTTTGTGATTCCCTATGCAAGCACGAAAATCAATAGTTATGCGATGAAATTACATCCTACTTATGGTGCATTATTCGGTGTCAGTTATGCTTAATGCTCGCTTATGCGATTTTTTGTTTCTTGGTTGGTTGCTTCTCAATCTATTTTCTAGCCTCCACTTGTACCAAGTAGAATTACTACTTGTGCATCCAAAATCTTTAAACCCAGTTTTGCCATATAAATCCACTATACTGATGACCCACAAGTATAGGGGATCAATTGCAGTCCTTTCGATAAGTAAGAGTATCGAACCCAACGAGGAGCAGAAGGAAATGACAAGTGGTTTTCAGCAAGGTAATCTCTGCAAGCACCGAAATTGTAAGTAACGAGTAGTTTGATAGCAAGATAGTTTGTAACGAGAAAATAATGGTAACGGTAAATAAAGTGTAGCAAGGTAGCCCAATACTTTTGTGGCAAAGGACAGACCAAAAATGGTCTCTTATAATAAGCAAAGCGTTCTTGAGTGTACACGGGAATTTCATCTAGTCACTTTCATCATGTTGGTTTGTTTCATGTTCGCTACTTTGATAATTTGATATGCGGGTGGACCGGTGCTTAGGTGATGTTCTTACTTGAACAAGCCTGGCTACTTATGACTAACCCCCTCGCAAGCATCTGCAACTATGAGAAAAGTATTAAGATAAAATCTAACCATAGCATTAAACTTTTGGATCTAAATTGGTCCCTTACGAAGTAGCGCATAAACTAGGGTTTAAGCTTCTGTCACTCTAGCAACCCATCATCTAACACTACTGCAGGATGCTGCTAACGCGACACTACAATCAGAGACCCTTCGACAAAACTATGTGTGATGCAATAATCGCAAACGGTGATGTAAAAAAATCGTCAAAAAAAGATGCAGAACATTTGCGATGACGGATGCATCAAACACGGTTCAGCATTTAGTTGCGTGTGCGATGAGGGGCATACGGTTCAGTTCAATGAACTGTTTGTGATGAGGTAGAAGAACAGAAACTGGCAGCCAGATGAAGGTGTGTGCGATATACGGCATACGGTTCACTCGGATGAATTGTTTGTGATTAGGCGGAACAAAAGAAACGGCCAGCCGGATCAAGGTGTGTGCGATAGAGGGCAAACAGTTCACTCAGATGAACTGTTTGTGTTGAGCCAAGATAACAGAAACGGTTCAATTTAACAAGATATGTGTGATACGCGGCAAACAGGTCTGTAATCAGAAATGTGTGCAAAGATCGATAATAACACAGACGATTGGTGCTAATAAAATATGTGTGTTGTGTGTTGGGATTGCATACAGAACAACAACATATATATACGCACACTTATAAGGACATGGTTGCATAACCAAATTAAACATCCAATTACATAGGTGGCTACTACACACATGACATCTACACACACCAAAGTAAACTATTACATGCATAATTACATAGGTGGCTACTACACACATGACATTTCCACACACCAAAGTTAACTATATATTCCATGCATAATTAACTAGGATAAACGATCATCTGATCATCATCTACTTCTTGTGACACTTGCCGCTACTACTCTGCTTGTGGCTTGATCCGACCTCGTCAATTTCGGTAACGAGGCACTTCCTCATGTCAACGATCTGCCTGTGCATCTCGTAGCATGTGTACACGCTCTTGGCTGCGAACCTGAGGTGAGGTTCATCTAGTTGCCGCATCCAGGCCCCGTGCCAGGATATGGGACGTGTTTTGTTGGCATCCTACTTCATCTTTTCGTAGTATGAGTCGATGATGGCCGAGGCGAGTTCAACCAGGGAATCCTTCTTCGTGCTGCCCCAGACCCTGTAGTGCTCACGGATTTTCGACAAGGTTCTTGTAGGACAAGCCCGTAACCCTGAGCGCTTTTACATCGTCGGTGGTTTCCACCATAGAGAACTTGTAGTCGGTGCTGTTGACAAACCTGGCAAAACGGTCGCAAGGCTCTGTAGCCATGCAGTAGTGGTAGATGAGGACATGATGCCACACGCACAACTGGGCGACGGCAACCTTCTGATCTATTTTGGGACGACCGCTGGTGTACTGGAGGTCGATGCCGACCACCTTGTACTTGTCTCAAGCAAGCAACTGCTCAACGATGTTGATGTAGTCGTCCACCACGGTCGGGTTGATGGTGTATGCTACTTCTTGAGCTTGGTTGGTTTTTCCCTTGAACAGGGAAGGGTGATGCAGCAAAGTAGAGTAAGTATTTCCCTCAGTTTGAGAACCAAGGTATCAATCCAGTAGGAGACAACGCACAAGTCACCGAATACCTGCACAAATAATCAAACAACTCGCACCCAACGCGATAAAGGGGTTGTCAATCCCTTCACGGTTACTGCAAAGGTGAGATCTGATAGAGATAGGTAAACAATAAAGTAAATATTTTTGGTATTTTTGGTTTATAGATCGAAAAGTAAAAGATTGCAAAAAGAGTAAATAGGAAACTAATGTTGTAGATCGGAAACTAGTATGATGGAAAATATTCCCGGGGGCCATAGGTTTCATTAGAGGCTTCTCTCAAGATAGCAAATAATACGGTGGGTGAATAAATTATTGTCGAGCAATTGATAGAAAAGCGCAAAGTTATGACGATATCTAAGGCAATGATTATGAAATATAGGCATCATGTCCGTGTCAAGTAGACCGACTCCTGCCTGCATCTACTACTATTACTCCACACATCGACTCCTGCCTGCATCTAGAGTATTATGTTCATGAAGAACAGAGTAACGCATTAAGTAAGATGACATGACGTAGAGGAATAAACTCAAGCAATATGATGTAGACCCCATCTTTTTATCCTCGATGGCAACAATACAATACGTGCCTTGCTGCCCCTACTGTCATTGGAAAGGACACCGCAAGATTGAACCCAAAGCTAAGCACTTCTCCCATTGCAAGAAAAACCAATCTAGTTGGCCAAACTAAACTGATAGTTCGAAGAGAATTACAAAGATATCAAATCATGCATAAAAGAATTCAAAGAAGATTCAAATAATATTCATAGATAAGCTGATCATAAATCCACAATTCATCGGATCTCGACAAACACACCACAAAAGAAGATTACATCGGATGGATCTCCAAGAACATCAAGGAGAACATGGTATTGAGAATCAAAGAGAGAGAAGAAGCCATCTAGCTACTAGCTATGGACCCGTAGGTCTGAGGTAAACTACTCACGCTTCATCGGAAGGGCAATAGAGTTGATGTAGACGCGCTCCATGATCGAATCCCCCTCCGGCAGGATGCCGGAAAAGGCCCCTAGATGGGATCTCACGGGAACAGAAGGTTGCAGCGGCGGGAAAGTGTTTTCGTGGATTCTTCTGCTGGTTTGGGAATATATGTGAATATATAGGAGGCAGAACTAGGTTCGGGGGGGGGGGTCACCGGGGGGGCCACAAGGTAGGGGGGAGCGCCCTACCCCCTGGGCGCGCCCTCCCCAATTGTCGCCGCCTCGTGGCTCTTCTGACTTGAACTCCAAGTCTCCGGGGTGTCTTCTGGTCCAAGAAAAGTCATTGCGAAGGTTTTATTCCGTTTGGACTCCATTTGGTATTTCTTTTTTGCGAAGCTCAAAAACAAGGAAAAAACAGAAACTAGTATTGGGCTCTAGGTTAATAAGTTAGTCCAAAAAATAATATAAAATAGCATATTAATGCATATAAAACATCCAAAACAGATAATATAATAGCATGGAACAATAAAAAATTATAGATACGTTGGAGACGTATCAAGCATCCCCAAGCTTAATTCATGCTCGCCCTCGAGTAGGTAAATGATAAAAACAGAATTTTTCATGTGGAATGCTACCTAACATATTTATCCATGTATTTTTTATTTATTGTGGCATGAATGTTCAGATCCATAAGATTCAACAACAAAAGTTTAATATTGACATAAAAACAATAATACTTCAAGCATACTAACAAGGTAATTATGTCTTCTCAAAATAACATGGCCAAAGAAAGATTATCCCTACAAAATCATATAGTCTGGCTATGCTCCATCTTCATCAGACAAAATACTCAAATCATGCACAACCCCGATAACAAGCCAAGCAATTGTTTCATACTTTTGGTGTTCTCGAACCTTTTCAACTTTCACGCAATACATGAGCGTGAGCCATGGACATAGCACTATAGGTGGAATAGAATACGGTGGTTGTGGAGAAGACAAAAAAGAGGAAGATAGTCTCGCATCAACTAGGCATATTAACGTACTATGGAGATGCCCATCAATAGATATCAATGTGAGTGAGTAGGGATTGCCATACAACGGATGCACGAGAGCTATAAGTTTACGTAAGCTCAAAAGAAAACTAAGTGGGTGTGCATCCAACTTGCTTGCTCATGAAGACCTAGGGCAATTTTAGGAAGCTCATCGTTGGAATATACAAGCCAAGTTCTATAATGAAAAATTCCCACTAGTATATGAAAGTGATAACATAGGAGACTCTCTATCATGAAGATCATGGTGCTACTTTGAAGCACGAGTGTGGAAAAAGTATAGTAACATTACCCTTTCTCTCCTTTTCTCTCTTTATTTGTTTGGCTTCTTTGGCCTCCCTTTTATTTTTTTCCTCACATGGGACAATGCTCTAATAATGAAGATCATCACACTTTTATTTACTTACAACTCAAGAATTACAACTCGATATTTAGAACAAAATATGACTCTATATGAATGCCTCCGGCGGTGTACCGGGATGTGCAATGACTCAAGAGTGACATGTATGAAAGAATTATGAAAGGTGGCTTTGCCACAAATACGATTTTATCTACATGATCATGCAAAGCAATATGACAATGATGGAACATGTCATAATAAACGGAATGGTGGAAAGTTGCATGGCTATATATCTCGGAATGGCTATGGAAATGCCATAATAGGTAGGTATGGTGGCTGTTTTGAGGAAGGTATATGTCGGGGTTCTAAAATGACACCTATGGGATCACGGGGAATCCCTACTATGGTTGGCGGCGCGTGGAGCTGTGCAAAGAGCGGGTCTAGAAGATCAACGCGAGGGGATTTTTACATAGGTTCGGGTCGCAAGCGATGCGTAATACCCTAGTCCTGCTTTGGTGTATATTTGGTGTTCTTGAGTTCTTGAACTAGCTGCGGTGCATGCCTAGCCCAAAAAGTCCGAATCCTTCCTCAGTACGCCTCGGGCCTCCTTTTATACGTCAAAGGGGTCGCCACAGTGGCACACAGGAGGTGGAAAGCATCTACAGTGTACAAGTCTATCCCTGACATCGTGGGACAAAATGCATTTAATGCGCTACCGACATGTCCTCTTGCTTTATCGGGGATGGCAAGGAAGCTCGTCTCGTCCGTCGCCGCCTCGCCTCGTTCTGACGCGCGTCCAAGCCGACGAGGCATGCAGCACCACGCTGGCTGGCTGGCTGCTGAGCTGGTGCGGTGGCAGGGTCTTCACGAAGATCTGCATGCCACCACGTAGGTGCTTGGCTTGTTGTCCTAGAAGCTACGTGCTGCCACATAGGTGCGCGCCTAGTTGGCAGGCTGGTTGCTGCATTGGAACGGCCATGGGGCAATGGAATCTTGGTAGGTGCGGGCCTGGTTGTGGCCCCGCAGATGTCCCCGGCAAGGGTCTTGCCGGGTTCTCGTGGGTGTCCCCGGCAAGGGTCTTGCCGAGGGTCTTCGTCTTCTGGTTCTTATCTGGTTTTGCAGGCCTTTGGTCTTCACAAAGATCTGCATGCCACCACGCAGGCTCCCCTGAGCCTTGGTCTTGATGTTTGTCGATGGTGTCAGGACTCTCAAGCTTGAGGGTGGCGGCCTTGCTGGTGTTGGGCAAGTTGCCCCGACAAGGCTCTTGCCGGGGCTGTGTAGGCCGCCCCGGCATGGGTCTTGCCGGGGGAATCCACCTTGCCCCTTTGCTCTTCACGCCTCTGGCTTGAGCGCTGCTCTGGTAGTCTTGTATCCTTGCTTCCTCTGCCCCGCCACGCGTGGCCGCAGGTGTGTCTACAACTGCCCACGCACAAGTAAAGGGGTACAGAAAAGGCCCCTACTTTTGTACACCGACAGGAGTCCCCGGGTCTGGGCCATAGACAAGCGCAAGGCGTTGTTGGGCCAGGCCCAGAACGGTGCGCGGGCATGGGTGGCAGAGTTTTAACTGTAGTAACTCCCTCGCCAGTTGCGCTTCCCCACGACCCGCATTGAGTGCATGACATGGGGGTCGTGCGTGGGACGGTTGCAGCACGCTCGCGTCACCTCGCGGTGAATGCTAAAGAGGCGACCCGCGTCTTCCCCATAAAAAAGAGGAAAGCGCATGGGCGCTGCTCATTTACCCTCTGCGCCCTCTCCAATCTTGGAAACCGCCGTTCCCCTCTTCTTCTCCAAACGCAAGTCGAAGCTCTCGCCCCTGCTCGCCGCTGTCGTGCCCCCATTGCCTTCGATCCCTCACCCCCTCTCAACCGCCATGGCGCCCAAGACGAGCAAGGGCAAGGGAGTGGCCAAGGACGCCGGGGGGAAGGAGGCGCCGGAGAGTGAGCTGGTGGAGATACGGACGCAACGCGCCCTCTTCACCTCGATGGTCGATGCGCTCACCCTCAGGGACATGTTCAGGCCCCTGTGGGGAAGGGAGATGTCGGGGCACCCTGCCACGCGCATCGTCCCTGCTGCCTTCACCAAGGCCGGTCCAAACCGGTATCCCTTCTTTGTCGATTATTTCTCCTGCGGGCTCTGCCCCCCTTTCTCAGATTTCTTCAACGACGTCATGCACACCTACGGCTTCCACCTCCTGGACCTTACGCGGAATGCCGTGGCGTGCATGGCCTTCTTCGCCCATCTCTGCGAGGGCTTTGCCGGAGTGCTCCCCAGCACGATGCTCTTCCGCCATTACTTCGCTCCTCGCATCCAGCCAGGGGGCACCATCTCTGGCTGCATCACCTGGATCCTGAGGAACTAGAGCAGGGGCACATACTCAAAGGGTGCCCAGAAGGAGAGGTGGGATGAATGGCGGGGCCAGTGGTGCTGGATCGAGGAGGCAGATCCTCAGGAGTTTTGTCGGGTCCGTCGGAAACCGCCGGTCCGTAGCAAGGACTGGGGTGATGTCGACACCGATGACAAGAAGCTCACGGTCGCCACCACCAGGACCCATCGCCTTACTTCGGCCGGGCTCACCCTCGAGATGATTGGGGCTGACTTCATCCGCCGCCGGATCGCCCCACTGCACAACAAGGGGAGGCCGTCCTGGGACTTCAGGAACGCGACTGACGTCATGAGGCTCCGCCCCGCCCTGAAACATAACTTCACGGTGCTGCAGCACGCCCACCTCTGCCAGAGGCTTTTTCAGCTCAAGGTTGATGAGGCCGGCGGGGTCGAGAGGAACGGCAAGGCCGAGAAGGCCGGCAAGGCCGTCAAGGCCGGAGGGTCTCTGTTTGGGTTGCCAGCGGGAGTGGTCCCATTGAGCAACAACTCTTGCCAAACCGCCATCATCACCATGATGCCGGACTTCAACATGCACAACCTCGATCTGACCTGGGCCGAGTCGGAGGCGGAGCGGGTGCAGGCATTCTTCGACAACCTGTTGGAGAGGTACGTTCGTGATGAGCCGCTGCTCGTCCGCGACACCACTCGGGAAGAGCTGGCGTACATTGCCACCAGGGTGGAGGAGGCGGCACTTGCTAAGGAGGCCGGCAGCGTCGGCAACCATGGAGGACGAGGCCGACACGGCCGCGGAGGAGAAAGAGTTCGCTGAGTGGGCGGGGTCTGCCGAGGAAGCCAGCGGCGCCGGCGCCGGGGCCCCCCTTGTTGAAGACGTGGTCGAGGAGTCGACCAGAGAGAAGACCGAGGCAGAAGACTCCTTGGCCCCGGGGAGGAAATGCATCCTGCGGCGGGCTAGCTCTGGCGAGCCGGTCCGGCCCGGCAGGACCACACAGCGGCAACAGGCCCAGGCGCAGCCCGTGCGCCAGACGAGGGCCACGGCAGGGAAGAAGAAGGCAGCGGCCGCCGCCTCTTCCTCGTCCAAGCAGCGCAGACGCCTTCCCCTTCTCCTCCTCCTTTGGACTGCGTCCCGAGGCCGACTTCGATCTTGGGTCCTTCAGCTCGAAGAGGAAGAGGAGGCCAGCGGAGGAGGACGAGTAAGCATCTCACCCTTCATCATTTCTGAGCCTCAGCCTGTGCCATCTTCCCTGACTTGATCTTGTCTTTGCAGCGACACGGAGACGCCGGCCCAGAGGGTGGCGAAGAGACCCCAGGCTTCGGCGGGTGTCCAGCCCTCAGCGGGCGCTCCGCGCACGCCGGCGTTGGTGGTGATCAGCCCAGACAACAGCCCCCAGCGCAGCCCCCGCTGCAGCCCCCAACGTGAGTCCGTTACTCACTCCCCATTGATGGGCATTGGGGTGTGAATTCTTTGATGCTGACCTTGCCGAGATTGCAGGAGGAGAGCGGCAACAGGAGGAGCCACTGAAGGCCACCCCCAACACGCCGCCCCCATCGACCATGCCACCCAGAGGGGTGTCACCGGCAAGGGCATCTACCGCCGAGCCCACGCGCATGGAGGAGGAGGAGGCAAGCTTGGGTACCAGCGGCTCCGCCCCGACAATGAACATTGGTGGGGAGGGAACCACTTCTTCCCAGCTTGGTACGGGTAAGTGGCCTACCTCCCGTCCCTTCTTTTCTTTTTTCTTTGTCCTGAACCTTGACTTTGGCCTTGTTTCGATCTCTCTTCTGGTTTCCAGACCCTCCCTTGATGGACCAGGAGGACATCAACACTGTCATCGAGGAGGTTGCCAAGGATGCCGAAGCCGAGGCCGCCAAGATCGCGGCCGGGGAAGCCGCCAAGTCCACCGCCGAGGAGGCTGGCAAGGGGCCTGCCGGGGAGGCCGGCAAGGCCACTACCGAGGAGGCCGCCAAGGCTGCTGCCGGGGAGGCCGCCAAGAAGCATGCCGAGGAGGAGGTGCTAACGACCAACCTTCCTCCCCTGCAGCCCCCGCGCCGGGCAAGTACCTGAAGATGGGCAACGATCTGTTCGTGCGCCTCCCAGGGATGGCAGACACCAGAGCGCCTGTCGAGGGGGAGGTCTTCGATGATGAGGCGCTCACCACTGCTGGGCTCCAGGTTGTTGATGAACCGAGTGCCAGTAGTTGCGATTCCCAAGAGGAGCAGCTCCTCCGAGCCATGAGCGCCAACTTCCAGCAGCTCCAGGCGCTCCACCATGCCCGTCAATACAAAGTGAAATCCAGGATGGCGGCGGTGGACAAGGCGGAGACGGAATTTTAGGAGCGCGTCGCCCAGACGCAAGTCTGGTTTGGCGAGGCCCGGGATGAGCTGAGGGCTGCCCAGGGTGAGCTGGATGAGCGCAAGCGAGAGCTCATCCTGAAGCAGGCCAACATCGAGAAGGCCCAGGAGGCGGTGAAGGAATAGGCCGCCAAGGACGAAGCCGCCCGGGCGCTACAGCAAGCCCTGCTAGACACCCAGGAGGAGGACCTTGTTGCCCGCGAGCAGATGCTTGCCGCCACGCTCTGTGGCAAGGATGAGGATATCGGGAAGATCTTCGCGCAACGGACCCAGGAGCTGGAGCAGAGGCACAAGGACGCACTCGATGCTCTGTCCCTGGACCATGCTGGCAAGGTGGAGAAGCTGGAGCTGGAGCGGGAGGAGCTGAAGAAGAAGGTCTTGGAGCTGACAGAGGAGAGGGACACGGCCAACCGCACTCTGGCGGATTCGCAGGTCACTGTATCCGACCAGATCAGGCTGCTCTCCGAGGCCAACAGCTCCATTGATGATCTAAAGCTGAAACTGGATGGCTTGGAGAGGACGCTTTCGGAGGCCAGGGTCCGTGAGGAGACCCTGAACAAGGCCCTCGAGACTGAAAAGCAGTTGCGGAGCGATGACGCTGCCGCCCACAAGGAATACATGGGCAGCGTAAATCTCTGGATCAGCCGTCTCATCGACGTTGCAGAGAAGCTCACTGCGCAGCTAGCCGTCATGGGCATGCCGGACATCTGGTTCTCCCAGGAGGTGAATGTAAGCCCCAACGCCAGGCTGAAATTGTTCTTCGAGTGCATCCTCGACGCCCTGGAGCAGCTCCGTTCGAATTGAGCAGCTTATCTGGCCAACGAGGCCCGGAAGCTCTGCCGGGGCGCCCTGACCAAGGTGCTCACCAAGGTGGCGTTCTAGAACCCCAGCATCGACTTCGCCAACGCGCTGGAGAGCTTGCCGGAGGATGCGGACCTCACGGTGCTCGAAGAGCGTATCGAGCCCATCATCAGCTGCGTCGACGGAGTCGAGAGGGTGGAGGGCTAGCGCTGGGACTAGGCACCCCGTTTCTCATCGCCGCTGCGAGTTCATGACCAAGACAGTTTTATCTTAAGTTAGAACCGCAGCAACTATTGATGTAATATAACTTTGTAGTACTTTGAAATGAAGCATGCTATCTTCCTGTTTGATCTTTCCTTGTATGTACGCACCCTACGCCTAGTTGGATAGGTTTGCCGGCGCGTAAACCCATGTTGTGGCACTTTGAGGACGGATTCTTAGCAGCCTGCCGGGGGGCGCTTCCTGCCGGGGCAAGCCACCTTACCGTTCTCAGCGCGGTCGCTTGAACTGTTGAGCAGACTCGAAACAGAACAAGGGCGTTTCCAATAGCAGAAGGGTTCCATTGCGTGCAGGTTTTCCATATAAGGAGCGAGATCTTTCGAGGAAAATAACTCTACAAAAAGGAAATTGCTCAAGGTTTTGCGAGACTTGGCTTTTCCGTCGCCACGCGGATGGTTATTGCGGCTTCGGATGGCACCGCCTCGTCTAGCTGATGGCTCCAGAGTGCGGCTGATCGACGTTGCCTTCTTCTCTCGAGCCATCTCGATCAAGGAGTCGATGCGTTGGCTTCAAAACCGGATTTTTCACAGCTTGCGCCCCCTACCTGGCGCGCCAAAGATGTCGGGGTTCAGGAACGACACCTATGGGATCACGAGGAATCCCTACTATGGTTGGCGGGGCGTGGAGCTATGAAGTGGGTCTAGAAGATCAACACGAGGGGATTTTTACCCAGGTTCAGGCCGCAAGCGATGCGTAATACCCTAGTACTGCTTTGGTGTATATTTTGTGTTCTTGAGTTCTTGAACTAGCTGCGGTGCATGCCTAGCCCAAAAAGTCTGAATCCTTCCTCAGTACGCCTCGGGCCTCCTTTTGTACATCAAAGGGGTCGCCACAGTGGCACACAGGAGGTGGAAAGCATCTACAGTGTACAAGTCTATCCCTGACATCATGGGACAAAACGCATTTAATGCGCTACCGACGTGTCCTCTTGCTTTATCGGGGACGACAAGGAAGCTCACCCGTCCGTCGCCGCCTCGCCTCGTTCTGATGCGCGTCCAACCCGACGAGGCATGCAGCGCCACGCTGGCTAGCTAGCTGCTGAGCTGGTGCGGTGGCAGGGTCTTCGCGAAGATCTGCATGCCACCACGCAGGTGCTTGGCTAGTTGGCCTAGAAGCTACGTGATGCCACGTAGGTGCGCGCCTAGTTGGCAGGCTGGTTGCTGCGTTGGAACGGCCATGGGGCAGTGGAATCTTGGTAGGTGCGGGCCTGGTTGTGGCCCCGCAGATGTCCCCGGCAAGGGTCTTGCCGGGGTCTCGTGGGCGTCCCCGGCAAGGGTCTTGCCGGGGGTCTTCGTCTTCTGGTTCTTATCTGGTTTTGCAGGCCTTCGGTCTTCACAAAGATCTGCATGCCACCACGCAGGCGCCCCTGAGCCTTGGTCTTGATGTTTGTCAATGGTGTCAGGACTCTCAAGCTCGAGGGTGGCGGCCTTACTGGTGTTGGGCAAGTTGCCCCGGCAAGACTCTTGCCGGGGCTGTGTAGGCCGCCCCGGCAAGGGTCTTGCCGGGGGAATCCACCTTGCCCCTTTGCTCTTTGCGCCTCTGGCTTGAGCGCTGCTCTGGTAGTCTTGTATCCTTGCTTCCTCTGCCCCGCCAAGCGTGGCCACAGGTGTGGCTACAACTGCCCGCGCACAAGTAAAGGGGTACAGAAAAGGCCCCTACTTTTGTACACCGACAGTATATGGTGGGTGTATGGTCACTACTGCAGGAGAAGCTAACACGACACTACGATCAGAGACCCTTTGCCGAAACTGTGTGCGATGCAATAATCGCAAACGGTGGTGTAAAAAACCCGTCAAAAAAGGTGCAAAACATTTGCGATGATGGATGCATCAAACGCGGTTAAGATTTTAGTTGCATGTGCGATGCAGGGCATATGGTTAATCCATTAAAACTGTCTGCGATGAGGCAGAACAACAGAAACGGGCAGCCATAACAATGTGTGTGCGATGCAGGACACACGGTTAATCCATTCGAACTGTTTGCGATGAGGTAGAACAACAGAAACGGGCAGCCATATCAATGTGTGTGCGATATACGACATACGGTTAACTCGGACGAACTATTTTCGATTAGGGAACACAACAGAAACGGTTCAACTTAACAAGATGTGTGTGATATGCAGCATACAATTCACATGGATGAACTGTTTGCGATGAGCCAAAAGAACACAAACGAGTCATGTAAACAAGATGTGTGTGATACGTGGCAAACAGCCGACTCGGATGAACTGTTTGCGATGAGAAATTACAACACAGACGATCAATACAGTTACTTCATGTGTGATTCTGTGTGTACAAAAAACTTTGAAAAGTGCAAACTAGTTGCTTGCGGTGGCTAGGAGTATCGCACACGATGCGTCTGCGAGTACTCGTGTGCGATGATTAGTATGTTACACATACGTTTCCTTATGTGAACATGTGTGTGAATTTGCAATATGGACAGTTAATATGCAAATGCCTTCTGGACATCGGGCACACGCTTAAACTCAATGAACTGTGTACGATACTAATACTTTCCATGAAAATTTATGAACTTGGGTAACAACATTTGAGTAACATATATATAGTGGTTACGCTATTCGACAAAAGGAGGATCTTCGTAACACGGTTTTGACAACCATATGGTCCATATCTACATACTTAACATAGTAACAACTATCACATTTTAAGAGGCTAAGGGCCAACAACCATATGGTCCATATCTACATACTTAACATATATAGTAACAGCTAGCACATTTTAAGAGGCTGAGGGCCAACAACCACAACTATCCACTGGAAGCAGCTTGATCACGGCGACTCGGCATCTCGTCAATGAAAAGGAAGAGCCCTCCTGTGCCTTGGTAGAGCAGGAGTAGAACAGTGTCTCCAATTTTCCAATATGGATGCATTGCCACGAGAAGCGAGAACTTGTTAATTTGAATGGTTCCATTTTTGCGGGAAATGCAGTACCTTGCAATCACTTTGGCGTTATTAGCAGGCACAAGTGTAATTCGACCACGCCGGGAAATCGATCCAGGAACGGCTACAGGGGGCAATTTCTGTTGACATGTAGAATAAAAAACAATTGTAACATATCGTTGAAGATATATATAGTTTATGAGCATCAACATTAAAATAAGACTTTTTACCAGCGCTTTGTGCACACAATTGGTCTTGTTCAGTGTGTGCACCATAGGTCTAATTAATCCCATCCAAAATCCAGCGTTCATACGCTGTGCTATCTCTGTCAGATTATCAACAAAGTTTATGACATGCTTCAAGTCCTTCCAGTGAAATTTGGTACGCTTAGTAACATACAGATCGTTCACTATGCATCCAACATATCCTGCTTAAAAGGTGGAAAGGTATTATTTATTCAGAACATGGCAGAAGAATATATAGTGCGCATAAATTGGTAAACAAATTTGTTACTGCCTAGGAACGGAGTCAGAATATGATATCACAATTGGTTGCTTAAATAGTGATCAATTGGTTGCTTAAATAGTAATATGACAGCATGGAGAAAGTTGAAAGGACACTAACCTCGATCAGACTTTGATCGGCTGATGACGTTGGGGAAGTAAACATCCATGTTAATTAGACCAGGCTGTGGTGCACGCACTAGAATTTTATTGCCAGCTTTCAGTTCATAACACTTAGACATTTTTCTCCAAAGGTCCGCATTAAAATAGGAGTGACCATCTTTATCAAGTTTTACGCTAACCGTCATTGTAAATCCATGTTGCGTTGTCAATATGACATCCTGGGAGTCATCAGCAAAGTAAAGCCCAAGATTTCCTTCTACTCCTGTTCTTGCAAAGCAAGGGATGTACTGCTTGAAATGAAAATTAAGATCGTAAATTACATATATAAAAATAACCGAGCAAGATGCAAATATGGGAGTAACTGATAGAACATATCCATATATAGATGCAAGCAAAGTACAAAAATATAGAATTAAAAATAGATAATGTAACAAAGATTTGATGCAAATATATAGATAATGTAGCAACAGACGGTATATGTTCACAAATTTAGGCCATGCCGACCGTGGTAGGTTGAGATTGAACATACCGAGCGCTCCCTGAAGTCATCCGGAATGGTGAGATAGAACTTCGTTTCCGACTGGCCACGACCACAGTTGCCCGATTTGTGCTCGCACTGTGCACACATGAATGAACACCCACGAATCAGCTAGAACAAAAATGATTCCACGGCGATTTCCGCCGGTTGATTAACAGCGACGGATGGACTGCGATAAGAGATGAGTGAATATTTTGCTAATTAAGTTGATTACCTTCTCCATGAGAAAAATCCCCGGCCCAATCCCGCAGAAAACCCCAGTCGACCAGAGTCTAGAATGTCGGTGCAGATAGGCGGCGGAAAGCGGTGGAGGCAAAATCCGATGCCGTTTGGAGCGCGACCTACGCCCGCCGCCAACAGCCGTCGAGCTTAGGGTGCAGAGTTGCGGAGGAGTCCGCGGCGAGTGAGTGGGGACGAAGTGGGCGAGGGTTTTCTTTTCCTTTTGCATGTGTGAGTGAACACACACGGTTCGCAGAGGCGACGGAGATGAATCGTGTGCGATAGTAAATCACCGAGATTGAATGGGAATCCAAATTTCCTTTGTCCTTCATCCATGAGTTTTTTTCTACGATGAACATAAACCCTGCTAATCACCGTGTTCAAATTTGACACTTTTCCGGGTTCATTTACAATATTTAGGGGATTATGTGCATTTTGTAGGCATTAATGCACGTAATTCAAATTCAAACAATTGGTGCATGAAAGGGTGCACAAGAACGGTCTGGAAAAACCATACTCGTGGTATTTAGTAATTTCTCAAGCCTTTTACAAGGAATGGGCAGAGATTTCAATGGAATGCGTGGCAATAGTCAACCACAAACGCGTCATTTACTGGGTTATCAACTATAGAACAATGAAATATGTGCTTGAAAAACATGACGGCTGGCATGGTGCCATGGTATGGCCTCACCGTGCCCTGGTTAAAAGCTGAGAAGGTTTGATTTATGTCGTCATGCACGCCCTTCATAAATCGAACCATCACCGAGGAAGTTCAATGCTTTCGAGAGGGAAATCACCAAGATTGAAGGGGAATCCAATTTCCGTCCTAGTTTGTCATTCAGTTTTTTTCCAACGATCAACATACCGCCTCAAATGAAACGTGTTCAAATTTGACATTTTTCCGAACTCATTTACCATATTTAGGGGATTGTGTGCATTTTCTAGGCATTAATTATGCAAATAATTCAAATTCGAACAATCGATGAATGAAAAGGTGCACAAGAACGGTCTGGAAAACCATGCTCTTGCTACATAAAAAATGAAACACATGGTTGGAAAACATGACGCCTGGTGCGGTGCCATGGTATGGCCTCACCATGCCCTGGTAAAAATTGGAGAATGTTTTCCTTATGTCGTGATGCGCGCCTTTCATAAAACGAACCATCATCCGAGGAAGTTTCATGGTTTCGAGGGGGAAATCACCAAGATTGAAGGGGGATCCAAATTTCATTTGTCCTTTGTCCATGAGTTTTTTTCTATGATGAGCATACAACCTGCAAATCCCCGTGTTCAAATTTGGCACTTTTCCGGGTTCATTTGCCATATTTAGGGGATTATGTGCATTTCCTAGGCATTAATGCGCATAATTCAAGTTCAAACAATCGATGAATGAAAGGGTCCACAAGAATGGCCTAGAAAACCATGCTCGTGCAATTTAGTAAATTCTCATGCCTTTTACAAGAAATGGATAGATATTTCGATGAAATGTGTGGCAATAGTCAACCACAAATGTTTGTTTGTTGGGTTTTCAAATAGAAAAAATGAAATAAATGCTTAAAAAACATGACGCCTGGCATGGTGCCATGGTTTGACCTCACCATGCCCTGGTAAAAATTTGAGAAGGTTTGGCTTATGTCATCATGCACACCCTTCATAAATCGAACCATCACCGAGGAAGTTCCATGCTTTCGAGAGGGAAAATCCCCAAGATTGAAGGGGAATCTTAATTTCCGTCCTAGTTTGTCATTCAGTTTTTTCCAACGATCAACATACCGCCTCAAATGCAACGTGTTCAAATTTGACATTTTCCCGGGCTCATTTACCATATTTAGGGGATTATGTGCATTTTCTAGGCATTAATGGACATAATTCAAATTCGAACAATCGGTGCATGAAAAGGTGCACAAGAACGGTCTGGAAAACCATGCTCGTGTTATTTAGCACATTCTCATGCCTTTTACAAGGAATGGGCAGATATTTCAAGGAAATGTGTGGCAATAGTCAACCATAAACGCGTCGTTTACTCGGTTAACAACTATACAAAAAATGAAACACATGGTTGGAAAACATGACGCCTGGCGTGGTGCCATGGTATGGCCTCACCATGCCCTGGTAAAAATTGGAGAATGTTTTCCTTATGTCGTGATGCGCGCCTTTCATAAATCGAACCATCACCGAGGAAGTTTCATGGTTTCGAGGGGGAAATCACCAAGATTGAAGGGGGATCCAAATTTCCTTTGTCCTTTGTCCACGAGTTTTTTTCTATGATGAGCATACAACCTGCAAATCACCGTGTTCAAATTTGGCACTTTTCCGGGTTCATTTGCCATATTTAGGGGATTATGTGCATTTCCTAGGCATTAATGCGCATAATTCAAGTTCAAACAATCGATGCATGAAAGGGTCCACAAGAACGGCCTAGAAAACCATGCTCGTGCCATTTAGTAAATTCTCATGCCTTTTACAAGGAATGGACAGATATTTCGATGAAATGTGTGGCAATAGTCAACCACAAATGTCTGTTTGTTGGGTTTTCAACTATAGAAAAAATGAAATAAATGCTTAAAAAACATGACGCCTGGCATGGTGCCATGGTATGACCTCACCATGCCTTGGTAAAAATTTGAGAAGGTTTGGCTTATGTTGTCATGCACGCCCTTCATAAATCGAACCATCACCGAGGAAGTTCCATGCTTTCGAAAGGGAAATCCTCAAGATTGAAGGGGAATCCAAATTTTCTTCGTTCTTTGCCCTGGAGTTTTTTTCTACGACGAACATACACCCTGCAAATCACCGTGTTCAAATTTGGCATTTTTCCGGGCTCATTTACCATATTTAGGGGATTATGTGCATTTTCTAGGCATTTAGCGCATATAAATCCAATCCAGCTACAGGTGCACGGGTGTGATGTGAGGGACGTGGATTGCTGTTCGATCGCGACGCATCCAACGGTGCACACGCGCGATCCGCGTGGCTGGGGTTCCGGCCAATCATAACGCAACACACAATAGGCTCAGCGCACACTGTTTCCGGAAGCGACGGAGATGAACCGTGTGCGATAATGAACGAGCAAAATTGTAAGGGAAGCCAAATTTCTGTTGTCGTTTGTGGTTGAGCTCTTGAATACCACCGCACTGTACGGCTGCCCGGCCCCTCCGTCCCAGAGCTCTCTCCAGGCGTTGTCCATGGCACCGCGGCGCACAGTAACTGGTAAGGAAGCGATGGCATCCCGCCGCGCCGCGTTACTCGCCGCCCGCGACCACACACATGGTAAGGAAGCGATGGCATCTCGCCGCGCCGAGTTCATCGCCGCCGGCGGCCAGACAGTTACATGGGCGGACTTTGAGGCTGCCATGGCCGAATGGGTGGTGGATCTAGAGGCGGCCAAAGCCGCACAGAAGGAGCGGAAAAGGCAGAAAGCAGTCAAGAAAAGAGAGTCCCGCCGCCGCAAGAAAAAAGAGGCCGCACGCCGTGGTGAGGAGAGCTTGGCGGAGATCGAAGCACGGTGGGCTGCCGCCTACAAGGCCGGGAAGGAGAACGCCGGCGTCTGGCCAGCATGCCCTGATGGCAGCATGTGAGAAGTAGTTTAAGTTTGTAGTATTAGAGCAAATTACCAGTAGTACTTTAAGTTTGTAGTATTAACGTACAATGTCGGTAAGAGCATCCTTTGAGGGCTTTGAGCATTGATTAGCATGTGTGCCTGTGTGCGTTTTTTGCGTTAATCATTAGAAGATCACAAAACACACGGTTTCTATGCCGTACCCGTCTGCGTTTTTTGCGTTAATGACCCATAAGTCAGTTACCTGTGCGATATTTCCTAATAAACCAGGCGTACCATTGACCGAAAAAAATCAAGTACACGTGTACATTTTTTTGGAGACGGGATCTGCCAACTTTCTTTTTTCTCGCACACGAGTATTTTACGCGCTTCGTCTGCGTTGTGTGTTTCCCCCGCCCAAGTTTCAAATTTCGCACCGAAATTTTCATTAGGCGCGCGATTTCAGAATTTATTCCTCCAACCACATCCCCTTCCCCTCAGTATCCCCCCTCCCTCGCGCCTCCCCCTACCGGCATCTCAAACCGCCGCCGCCGCAACCACAACTTCAACCACATCTACGTTATGCTCGGATCCAGTCAGGTAACCCACCGATCTCTATCACGTCCCCGGCCTGATTGCTTAAATGGCGCCTGCGAAACATCCTCATGCCTCCAAATCCCCCCCGCCAGGAGCTGATGGCGGTCCATGGCGCGATGGCCGCTGTGCGTGTTGACCCGGAGGAACACCTCGCCTCCGCCGCCGCCGCCGACATGGTGCAGGCTCTGGCCCAGATGAAGTCCCCCAGCGACTACCCCCAGGACTTAACAGGTAAGATCTGACCAGCTAAATCTTACCAATACCACTTGCAACGGCTATGATTTGTACGGTTGATGTATTAAGCATGTTCGTGCCTTGTTTATTTCAGTACTACACACTGTGTGATGTTCAAATATTACCGTGTCCAGCTCAATTTCACCAATACCAGCAACAAACTTACAATACATGACTCAGGATATCACTAGAGATGCTGCCCATTTGCTATTTTTAGTGGATGCTAACCATGTTGCACTTAACATGCCTGTCCATGTACTTACGCAGGGTCATAACGGCCGATGCTTTTGTTTGCCGTCGAGGTGAGCTGCATCCCATGTCTTACAGTATTTCACATAATTTGTGCAATTGCAGTTTAACTTCTACCCATTTACTGGTTGCCTGTAGGTACACATGTCAGTGGCACTGATCCATGCTTCGACCCGGAGGAACAGCTCGCCTCCGCCGTCGCTGACTTTGGGTGAGCTCTGGCCAAGATGAAGTGCCACGGCAACTACCTCTCAGGACTTACCAAGTATGTACTCACCAGTTCAATCTTACCAATACCAGTTGCAATTAATGGCTATGTTCTGTACGGTCGATGTATTAAGCATGTTCTAGTAAACATGCCTAACACGTTTTTGCTACTTTCCCTACCTTTTTATAGACATCTGGGCCATTCTCTGCTCTGGCAGCACCTGCCTTGTGATGTTTAACTATGCCAATTGCATTTTTATCAGTACCGGTTTCAATGTCTATTAAGCCTGTTGCAATTAACAGTTGAATCCATTTTTAAACAGTTGCATTTCAATGGCTACAAACTTACAAAACATGACTTAGGATGTTGTTAAGCCTGTTGCAATTAACAGTTGTATCCATTTTTTAATCTGTCCATTTGCTACCATGCTACTCTCCGCAATGAAGATATACTAGAGATGCTGCCCCATTTGCTTTTTTGGTGGATGCTAACCCTGTTGTACTTAACATGCTTGTCCATGTACTTACGCAGGGTCATAACGGCCGATGCTGTTGTTTGCCGTCAAGGTTAGCTGCATCCCATGTCTTACAGTATTTCACATCATTTGTGCAATTGCAGTTTAACTTCTACCATTTACTGGTTGCCTGTAGGTACACATGTCAGTGGCACTGATCCACGCTTCGACCCGGAGGAACAGCTCGCCTCCGCCGCCGCTGACTTTGGGCGGGCTCTGGCCAAGATGAAGTGCCCCAGCAACTACCTCTCAGGACTTACCAAGTATGTACCCACCAGTTCAATCTTACCAATACCAGTTGCAATTAATGGCTATGTTTTGTACTGTCGATGTATTAAGCATGTTGTAGTAAACATGCCTAACACGTTTGAGCTATTTTCCCTACCTTTTTATAGACAACTGGGCCATTATCTGCTCTGGCAGCACCTGCCCTGTGATGTTTAACTCTGCCAATTGCATTTTTATCAGTACCGGTTTCAATGGCCATTAAGCCTGTTGCAATTAACAGTTGTATCCATTTTTAAAGAGTTGTATTTCAATGGCTACAAACTTACAAAACATGAATTAGGATGTTGTTAAGCCTGTTGCAATTAACAGTTGTATCCATTTTTTAATCCGTCCCTTTGCTACCGTGCTACTCTTTCGAAATGAAGATATCACTACAGATGCTGCCGTTTTATTACCATTTGCTATTTTTGGTGGATGTTAACCCTGTTGTAGTTAACATTGGCTTTCCATGTACTTACACAGGGCTACAATGGGCGATGCTGTTGTTTGCCGTCGAGGTTAGCTGCATCCCATGTCTTATACACCATCTATTCCTAAATATAAGTATTTTTAGAGATTCCAATATAGACTACATAAGGAGCAAAATGAGTGAATCTAGATTCTAATCTAAACTATATCTATAATTCTATATACATCCGTATGTAGTTCATATTGAAATCTCAAAAAAATACTTGTACTTAGGAACATAGGTAGTTGTATTTTACATCATTTGTGCAATCTCAGTTTAGCTTCTAACATTTACTGGTTGCTTGTAGGTACATATATGAGGGGTACTGATCCACGCTTCGATCCCTTTTGCGTATGGGGCAATGAGATATTCATGAACAAGCGTCAAGTGAGGAAACTAAGAAAGATTGTTAGGCGAAAGAAACGGGTGATTGGAATTAAGCTCTTTATTTACACTTTGTCGAAGACAACAGTGAACTTTAGGATGGTAAGTAATGTGTTGCCTTTTCCCCCTGCCCACAACAAGTTACTCTATTAGACCTCAGTATCTGATATTTTTCTCTTTTCAGTGGTTTCCGAAGCTATTTACTGATGATTACCTTGCAAACTACATGACCGGAGTGGAGGCAACTAAGGTTAAAGTATATAATTCATGCTACCATGATAATGCTCTAGAAGTCTTCCTGAAGGCGGTGAAGGATGGGCGGGCGATCGTCACAAGGGGTTGGACAAAAGTGGTTCGTGCCTATGGCATGCAGGAAGGCACATTATGGGCATTCCGCTTCTTCAACACCGTCGGCAGTCAAAATGATTTACACTTGTCTCTTCACCTTTACCGCCTTTAAATACTGCGGTTCATCATAGTTAATTGCTGCCTAATCCTGTAATTACTGAACATATTGTACTGGCAATTTTATTTATGGATTCGTTGTTGAACCATTGTGCTGAGAATTTGAATTGCACGTTTCGTATTTCAAAATTTCCAATTAGAATAATAAATTACAGGCAAAAATAAAAATAGAACAGACGGTCATGGACCTTTGCAAACGGTTCTAGCAGTAAAAGCGCTTGCGATGGATAGCCCAATGCCACACAGTTTTCTACATCAAATCGTGTGTGATGTAGTTAATGAAAGCAAACAGTTAACCAAGGCAGAGCGTGTGTGATAGTTACACCTTTCACACATGAGCGTATACATAAAACCGTGTGGGATGTACATCCGAACGGAAACGTTTTCCCTGGATTGACTTTGTGGGATGTACATAAGAACGGAAACATATTCCTTGGATTGACTGTGTGTGATATACATACGACGGAAATGTTTTTCTAGGATTCACCGTGTGGGATGTACATACCTACGGAAATGATTTTCTCGGATTACCGTGTGGGATGTACATACCTATGGAAATGATTTTCTCGGATTACCGTGTTGGATGTACATACCTACGGAAATGATTGGGTTTCGATGCCTCGCCCGATCGCACACGGCCCCAGCCTGGGTCCCAGGAGGGCCTATCCCCGACGATTTCTGGGTCGTGTGGGAAGGACACCCTATCGCACACACTCACTTGGCAACGGTTCCAATGCCGTCGCGGAAAGGGGTAAAAAACCGTTTGTTTAGGACCGACGCGCACCAGTGGGTACCGACGAAAGTTGCGGGGCACTAGAGAGGCTAGCATTGGTGGAAGGGTGAGAGTGGGTATAATCCATGGACTCAACATTAGTCATAAAGAACTCACATACTTATTGCAAAAATCTTTTAGTCATCGAAACAAAGTACTACACGCATGTCCTAGGGGGATAGATTGGTAGGAAAAGACCATCGCTCGTCCTCGACCGCCACTCATAAGGAAGACAATCAAAAAATGCCTCATGCTCCAACATCGTTACATAACGGTTCACCATACGTGCATTCTACCGGACTCGCAAACCTTAACACAAGTATTTATCTGATTCACAATTACTCACTAGCATGACTCTAATATCACCATCTCTACATCTCAAAACAATCATACGGAATCAAACTTCTCATAGTATTCAATGCACTTTATATGAAAGTTTTTATTATATCCCTCTTGGATGCCTATCATATTAGGACTAAATTAACCAAAGCAAATTACCATGCTGTTTAGAGACTCTCAAAATAATATAAGTGAAGCATGAGAGTTCAATAATTTCTACAAAATAAAGCCACCGCCATGCTGTAAAAAGATATAAGTGAAGCACTAGAGCAAAATTGCCTAGCTCAAAAGATATAAGTGAAGCACATAGAGTATTCTAATTAATCACGATTCATGCGTGTCCCTCTCAAAAGGTGTGTACAGTAAGGATGATTGTGGAAAACTAAAAACCAAATACTCATATCACACAAGACGCTCGAAGCAAAACACATATCATGTGGTGAATAAAAATATAGCCTCAAGTAAAGTTACCGATAGACGAAGACGAAAGAGGGGATGCCTTCCGGGGTATCCCCAAGCTTAGGCTCTTGGTTGTTCTTTAATATTACCTTGGGGTGCCTTGGGCATCCCCAAGATTAGGCTCTTGCCACTCCTTATTCCATAGTCCATCAAATCCTTACCAAAAACTTGAAAACTTCACAGCACAAAACTCAACAGGAAATCTGATAAGCTCCGTTAGTATAAGAAAATAAATCACCACTTTTGGTACTGTGGTGAACTCATTATTTATTTATATTGGTGTAATATCTAATGCATTCCAACTTTTCCATGGTTCATACCCCCCGATACTACCCATAGATTCGTCAAAATAAGCAAAGAACACATATAAAACAGAATCTGTCAAAAAACAGAACAGTCTCTAGTAATCTGTAACTCTCGAATACTTATGTAACTCCAAAAATTCTTAAAAACTAGGGAAACCTGGGAAATTTGTATATTCATATTTTGCAAAAAGAATCAGTATTTTATCGCGCTTCTGTTAAAAATAAGAAATGTTTTTCTGAGCGCAAAAATTTCTGTTTTTCAGCAATATCAAATAAACTATCACCGTAAGCCATCCCAAAGGTCTTACTTGGCACAAACACTAATTAAAACACAAAAACACATATAACCAGAGGCTAGAAGAATTATTTATTACAAAATAGAACCCAAAAGCAAAGAACAAAAATAAAATTGGGTTGCCTCCCAACAAGCGCTATTGTTTAACGCCCTTAGCTAGACATAAAAACACATAGATAGATCTAGGTATTGTCATCTTCGGTATGCAATTCTTCAATTGCACACTTATAATACTTAGGAGATTCTTTGGTTTTATCAATAATCAAACTCTGAGGCAAGAAATCAAGAAATTCGCTCGTGGCAATTGGTTCCTTAATAATATCGAAAAAATTGGGGTGAACACTTATTTTTTTGAGATCTTCATTTTGTTTACTAGAAGATTCACCCTTATTCTTAGGAACATAAATAAACTTGGCAGTTTTAGTAGGAGGAAGAGTTTGAGTAGTTTTAACGGCGAAAAAAGCAGAACCCAAGTTGGTAATAATATCTTCTAGTTTGCCAATTCTAGTAGAATCTTGATCTATCTTTCCATTAACTATGGGTTCCTTTTCTCTAAGATTCTTTAAAGTAACTCCTACCTTAGATCCATATTGAGTAATCTGATTATGAATCTTTTTATCCAAATTTTCAATCAACTCTACGATAGCAATTTTATTCTCAAAAATATAAAGCCTTTGCATCACATGTTCCAAGGATAAAACAACTCCATTGATCAGAAGAGGTGGTGGGCCTAACAAATCTATCATAGCATTGTAAGAATCAAAAGTATGGCTCCCCAAGAAATTCCCTCCGATAATGGTATCTAGAACATATCTATTCCAAGGAGTAATGCCCACATAAAAATTGCAAAGAAGAACGGCGGTAGATTGCTTTCGAGTAGATCTATTCTGAGCATTGCAAATTCTATACCAAGCATCTTTTAAATTTTCTCCCTTCCATTGTTTAAAATTGAGGACTTCATTATCGGGAGTACTAACAATGATGGGAGGACTAGCCATGAAAGCGAGACAAGAGATCTGGCGCCCGAGCACACAAAAGCAAACGGAGAAGACGAATGGAAGAGGGGTGAAGAAAAAGGCAAAACTTTGTGAAAATCGTTTTAGAAGTGGGGGAGAGGAAAACGAGAGGCAAATGGTGAATAATGTAATGCAAGAGATGGGAGTTTTATGATGGGTACTTGGTATGTCTTGACTTGGCGTTGATGTCCCCGGCAACGGCACCAGAAAATCTTCCTGCTACTTCTTGAGCTCGTGTTGGTTTTTCCCTTGAAGAGGAAAGGGTGATGCAGCAAAGTAGAGATAAGTATTTCCCTCAGTTAGAGAACCAAGGTATCAATCCAGTAGAAGACAACGCACAAATCACCAATACCTGCACAAACAATCAAACAACTTGCACCCAACGCGACAAAGGGGTTATCAATACCTTCACGGTCACTTGCAAAAGCGAGATCTGATAGAGGTAGATAAAACTAAACAAAAGATAAATTAAATATTTTTGGGTTTTTTGGTTTAGAGATCAGAAAGCAAAAGATTGCAAATAGTAGATCGGAAACTAATATGATGGAAACTAGAAGATCGAAAACTAGTATGATGGAAAATAGACCCGGGGGCCATAGGTTTCATTAGAGGCTTCTCTCAAGATAGCAAATAATACGGTGGGTGAACAAATTACTGTCGAGCAATTGATAGAAAAGCGCAAAGTTATGACGATATCTAAGGCAATGATTATGAAATATAGGCATCATGTCCGTGTCAAGTAGACCGACTCTTGCCTGCATCTACTACTATTACTCCACACATCGACTCCTGCCTGCATCTAGAGTATTATGTTTATGAAGAACAGAGTAACGCATTAAGTAAGATGACATGACGTCGAGGAATAAACTCAAGCAATATGATGTAGACCCCATCTTTTTATCCTCGATGGCAACAATACAATACGTGCCTTGCTGCCCCTACTGTCACTGGAAAAGGACACCGCAAGATTGAATCCAAAGCTAAGCACTTCTCCCATTGCAAGAAAAACCAATCTAGTTGGCCAAACTAAACCGATAGTTCAAAGATAATTACAAAGATATCAAATCATGCATAAAAGAATTTAGAGAAGATTCAAATAATATTCATAGATAAGCTCATCATAAATCCACAATTCATCGGATCTCGACAAACACACCACAAAAGAAGATTACATCGGATGGATCTCCAAGAACATCGAGGAGAACATGGTATTGAGAATCAAAGAGAGAGAAGAAGCCATCTAGCTACTAGCTATGGACCCGTAGGTCTGAGGTAAACTACTCACGCTTCATCGGAAGGGCAATAGAGTTGATGTAGATGCGCTCGTGATCGAATCCCCCTCCGGCAGGATGCCGGAAAAGGCCCCTAGATGGGATCTCACGGGAATGGAAGGTTGCGGCGGTGGAAAAGTGTTTTCGTGGATGCTTCTGGTGGTTTGGAAATATATGTGAATATATAGGAGGCAGAACTAGGTCAAGGGGACACCGGGGGGCCCACAAGGTAGGGGGCGCGCCCACCCCACTTGTCGCCGCCTCGTGGCTCTTCCGACTTGAACTCCAATTCTCCGAGGTGTCTTCTGGTCCAAGAAAAGTCATCGCGAAGGTTTTACTCCATTTGGACTCCATTTGGAATTCCTTTTCTGCAAAGCTCAAAAACAAGTTAAAAACAGAAACTAGCACCGGGCTCTAGGTTAATAGGTTAGTCCCAGAAATTATATAAAATAGCATATTAATGCATATAAAACATCCAAAACAGATAATATAATAGCATGGAACAATAAAAATTTATAGATACGTTGGAGACGTATCAAGCATACCCAAGCTTAATTCCTGCTCGTCCTCGAGTAGGTAAATGATAAAAGCAGAATTTTTGATGTGGAATGCTACCTAACATATTTATCCATGTAATTTTTCTTTATTGTGGCATGAATGTTTAGATCCATAAGATTCAAAACAAAAGTTTAATATTGACATAAAAACAATAATACTTCAAGCATACTAACAAGGTAATTATGTCGTCTCAAAATAACATGGCCAAAGAAAGTTTATCCCTACAAAATCATATAGTCTAGCTATGCTCCATCTTCATCACACAAAATATTAAAATCATGCACAACCCCGATGACAATCCAAGCAATTGGTTCATACTTTTGGTGTTCTCAAACCTTTTCAACTTTCACGCAATACATGAGTGTGAGCCATGGACATAGCACTATAGGTGGAATAGAGTATGGTGGCTGTGGAGAAGACAAAAAAGAGGGAGATAGTCTCACATCAACTAGGCGTATTAACGGGCTATGGAGATGCCCATCAATAGATATCAATGTGAGTGAGTAGGTATTGCCATGCAACGGATGCAGGAGAGCTATAAGTTTATGAAAGCTCAAAAGAAAACTAAGTGGGTGTGCATCCAACTTGCTTGCTCATGAAGACCTAGGGCAATTTTAGGAAGCCCATCATTGGAATATACAAGCCAAGTTCTATAATGAAAAATTCCCACTAGTATATGAAAGTGACAACAAAGGAGACTCTCTATCATGAAGATCATGGTGCTACTTTGAAGCACAAGTGTGGAAAAAGTATAGTAACATTACCCCTTCTCTCCTTTTCTCTCTTTATTTGTTTGGCTTCTTTAGCCTCCCTTCTATTTTTTTCCTCACATGGGACAATGCTCTAATAATGAAGATCGTCACACTTTTATTTACTTACAAATCAAGAATTACAAGCCGGTATTTAGAACAAAATATGACTCTATATGAATGCCTCCGGCGGTGTACCGGGATGTGCAATGACTCAAGAGTGACATGTATGAAAGAATTATGAAAGGTGGCTTTGCCACAAATATGATGTCAACTACATGATCATGCAAAGCAATATGACAATGATGGAACGTGTCATAATAAACTGAATGGTGGAAAGTTGCATGGCTATATATGTCGGAATGGCTATGGAAATGTCATAATAGGTAGGTATGGTGGCTGTTTTGAGGAAGGTATATGGTGGGTGTATGGTACCGGCAAAAGTTGCGGGGCACTAGAGAGGCTAGTAATGGTGGAAGGGTGAGAGTGCATATAATCCATGGACTTAACATTAGTCATAAAGAACTCACATACTTATTGCAAAAATCTATTAGTCATCAAAATAAAGTACTACGCGCATGCTCCTAGGGAGATAGATTGGTAGGAAAAGACCATCGCTCGTCCTCGACCGCCACTCATAAGGAAGACAAAAAATGCCTCATGCTCCAACATTTTTACATAACGGTTCACCATACGTGCATGCTACGGGACTCACAAACCTTAACACAAGTATTTCTCCAATTCACAATTACTCACTAGCATGACTCTAATATCACCATCTTTATATCTCAAAACAATCATAAGGAATCAAAATTCTCATAGTATTCAATGCACTTTATATGAAAGTTTTTATTACATCCCTCCAAAATGCCTATCATATTAGGACTAAATTCATAACCAAAGCAAATTACCATGCTGTTTAGAGACTATCAAAATAATATAAGTGAAGCATGAGAGTTCAATCATGTCTACAAAATAAATCCACCGCCATGCTCTAAAAAGATATAAGTGAAGCACTAGAGCAAAATTGCCTAGCTCAAAAGATATAAGTGAAGGACATAGAGTATTCTAATAAATCACGATTCATGCGTGTCCCTCTCAAAAGGTGTGTACAGTAAGGATGATTGTGGCAAACTAAAAAGCAAAGACTCATATCATACAAGACGCTCCAAGCAAAACACATATCATGTGGTGAATAAAAATATAGCCTCAAGTGAAGTTACCGATAGACGAAGACGAAAGAGGGGATGCCTTCCGGGGCATCCCCAAGCTTAGACTCTTGGTTGTCCTTGAATATTACCTTGGGGTGCCTTGGGCATCCCCAAGCTTAGGCTCTTGCCACTCCTCATTCCATAGTCCATCAAATCCTTACGCAAAACTTGAAAACTTCACAACACAAAACTCAACAGAAAATCTCATAAGCTCCATTAGTATAAGAAAATAAATCACCCCTTTTGGTACTGTTGTGAAATCATTCTTTATTTATATTGGTGTAATATCTACTTTATTCCAACTTTTCCATGGTTCATACCCCTCGATACTACCCATAGATTTATCAAAATAAGCAAACAACACATAGAAAACAGAATCTGTCAAAAAACAGAACAGTGTGTAGTAATCTATAACTCTCTAATACTTATGTAACTCAAAAAATTCTTAAAAATTAGGGCAACCTGGGAAATTTTTGTATTAATCTTCTGCAAAAAGAATCAGTATTTTATCACTCTTGTGTTAAAAGTAAGAATTGTTTTCCAGAGCGCAAAAGTTTCTATTTTTCAGCAAGATCAAATTAACTATCACCGTAATCCATCCCAAAGGTCTTACTTGGCACAAACACTAATTAAAAAATAAAAACACATCTAACCAGAGGCTAGATGGATTATTTATTGCAAAACAGAACCCAAAAGCAAAGAACAAAAATAAAATTGGGTTGCCACCCAACAAGCGCTATTGTTTAACGCCCTTAGCTAGGCATAAAAACACATAGATAGATCTAGGTATTGTCATCTTTGGTATGCAATTCTTAAATTGCACACTTAAAATCCTTAGGAGATTCTTTGGTTTTATCAATAATCAAACTCTTAGGCAAGAAATTAATAAATTCACTCGTGGCAATTGGTTCCTTAATAATATCGAAAAAATTGGGGTGAACACTTATTGTTTTGAGATCTTCATTTTCTTTACTAGAAGATTCACCCTTATTCTTATGAACGTAAATAAACTTGGCAGTTTTAGTAGGAGGAAGAGTTTGAGTAGTTTTAACGGCGGAAAAAGCGGAACCCAAGTTGGTAAAAATATCTTCTAGTTTGCCAATTCTAGTAGAATCTTGATCTATGTTTTCATTAACTATGGGTTCCTTTTCTCTAAGATTCTTTAAAGTAACTCCTACCTTAGATCCATATTGAGTAATCTGATTATGAATATTTTTATCCAAATTTTCCATCAACTCTACGGTAGCAATTTTATTCTCAAAAATATAAAGCCTTCACATCACATGTTCCAAGGTTAAAACAGTTCCATTGATCAAAAGAGGCGGTGGGCTAACAAATCTATCATAGCATTGTAAGAATCAAAAGTATGGCTCCCCAAGAAATTCTCTCCGGTAATGGTATCTAGAACATATCTATTCCAAGGATTAATTCCCACATAAAAATTGCGAAGAAGAACAACGGTAGATTGCTTTCGAGTAGATCTATTCTGAGCATTGCAAATTCTATACCAAGCATCTTTTAAATTTTCTCCCTCCTTTTGTTTAAAATTGAGGACTTCATTATCGGGAGTACTAACAATGATGGGAGGACTAGCCATGAAAGCGAGACAAGCGATCTGGCGCACGAGCACACAAAAGCAAACGGAGAAGACCAACGGACGAGGGGCAACGAAAAAGGCAAAACTTTTCGAAAATCGTTTTAGAAGTGGGGGAGAGGAAAACGAGAGGCAAATGGCGAATAATGTAATGCAAGAGATGAGAGTTTTATGATGGGTACTTGGTATGTCTTGACTTGGCGTAGATCTCCCCGGCAACGGCACCAGAAATTCTTCCTGCTACTTCTTGAGCTTGCGTTGGTTTTTCCCTTGAAGAGGAAACGGTGATGCAACAAAGTAGAGATAAGTATTTCCCTCAATTAGAGAACCAAGGTATCAATCCAGTAGGAGACAACGCACAAATCACCTATACCTGCACAAACAATCAAACAACTTGCACTCAACGCGGCAAAGGGGTTGTCAATACCTTCACGGTCAGTTGCAAAAGTGAGATCTGATAGAGATAGATAAAACTAAACAAAAGATAAAGTAAATATTTTTGGGTTTTTTGGTTTAGAGATCGGAAAGTAAAAGATTGCAAAATAGTAGATCAGAAACTAATATGATGGAAAATAGAAGATCGGAAACTAGTATGATGAAAAATAGACCCCGGGGCTATAGGTTTCACTAGAGGCTTCTCTCAAGATAGCAAATAACACGGTGGGTGAACAAATTACGGTCGAGCAATTGATAGAAAAGCGCAAAGTTATGACGATATCTAAGGCAATGATTATGAAATATAGGCATCATGTCCGTGTCAAGTAGACCGACTCCTGCCTGCATCTACTACTATTACTCCACACATCGACCGACTCCTGCGTGCATCTAGAGTATTAAGTTCGTGAAGAACAGTGTAACGCATTAGTAAGATGACATGATGTGGAGGAATAAACTCAAGCAATATGTTGTAAACCCCATCTTGTTATCCTCGATGGCAACAATACAATACGTGCCTTGGTGCCCCTACTATCACTGGGAAAGGACACCGCAACATTGAACCCAAAGCTAAGCACTTCTCCCATTCCAAGAAAACCAATCTAGTTGGCCAAACTAAACCGATAGTTCGAAGAGAATTACAAAGATATCAAATCATGCATAAAGGAATTCAGAGAAGATTCAAATAATATTCATAGATAAGCTCATCATAAATCCATAATTCATCGGACCTCGACAAACACACCGCAAAAGAAGATTACATCGGATGGATCTCCAAGAACATCGAGGAGAACATGGTATTGAGAATCAAAGAGAGAGAAAAAGCCATCTAGCTACTAGCTATGGACCCGTAGGTCTGAGGTAAACTACTCACGCTTCATCGGAAGGGCAATAGAGTTGATGTAGATGCGCTCCATGATCGAATCCCCTCCGTCAGAATGCCGGAAAAGGCCCCTAGATGGGATCTCACGGGAACAGAAGGTTGCGGCGGTGGAAAAGTTTTTCCGTGGATGCTTCTGGTGGTTTGGGAATTTATGTGAATATATAGGAGGCAGAACTAGGCCAGGGGGTCACTAGGGGGCCCACAAGGTAGGGGCGCGCCCTACCCCTGGGCGCGCCCTCCCCCCTTGTCGCCGCCTCATGGATCTTCTGACTTGAACTCCAAGACTCCGGGGTGTCTTCTGGTCCAAGAAAAATCATCGCGAAGGTTTTATTCCATTTGGACTCCGTTTGGTATTCCTTTTCTGCGAAGCTCAAAAACAAGGAAAAACAGAAACTGACACTGGGCTCTAGGTTAATAAGTTAGTCCCAAAAATAATATAAAATAGCATATTAATGCATATAAAACATCCAAAACAGATAATATAATAGCATGGAACAATAATAAATTATAGATACGTTGGAGACGTATCAACGGGATGTCAACCAGGCATTCACCATGCAGGGTATGTGCAGCAGGTAGCATGTCGTGATGCATAGGCGTTGAACGGAGCTCTGGTGGGAGGAGATGATGGCTCCGTGGAGCCCAAATCATGAACGACAGATAGCCGACAATAGTCGAGATTAAGAGGTGCGGCACGCCACAGAGTACGCCACCGAGATGCGAGGACCTGTGTGCGGCAACCATCCTTGGTGGGGAGAAGGAAGATGATCTCCCCAAGGATGGCGTCCGGGAGATTGCTGATGGGGCCGCCCAATATTCTACAGGTTCCTCAGATCCAGTGGGCGTGGCCACTTCTGCCCGCGCTGCCGTGTGTAGGATGTACATCCGGCGGCGCCGTTGGCCGGAGCCTCATCTGTGTACCTAGCAATCTGGAAGGAAAAAAAGGCAGAAACATACTTGTAGGACGTTCAAAATCAATTCTCAAGATCTGGAAGAAAAAAAAGGGCACAAACATATATGTAGGACATTCAAATTCAATTCTCAAGATCTGACTACGAATTATTAGCACGCACGCTAACCCTAGTCGGATTATTAGCAAAAAAATCGTTTGTACAGAACAAACAATTAATCACTAACCATAGATACCATTCAAACAATCAATAAACTACACGGATCTAATGAATCTTACTCTAATTTCATGGACTGGGTGAACATAACCAAGGGTTTCTGTTCCCAACAAAGCGGGGGGGGGGGGACTAACCGGTTTTCCATCGGAGTTAGAGTCGTTGCCGGAGTAGCTGTGGACCTCCGGCTTCGGCTGGGGAGGCACGACGACGGGGACGAAGTCAAGGTCGCGCTGCTGCCCGCGCGAGACCTCGTCGGTGGCGATAACAACCTCTGTGCCCAGCTTCATGCGCTGCGCGGGTGCTTCACTAGCCACGATGTCGCCACTCCCACCGATGGTGCGCTTCGGCAAAATCCTAATACACTCCATGCAGCGGTGACAACTATGGACGGGGTGTGCGACCGCCTATTATGACCAGTGGATTGGGTACACCATTAATATGGAGCAATGGGAGCAAGGTGGGCGGCGGTCAAAGGGCTTGCTCGCCTCCCGGTGAGCTTGTGCAGCGGACTGCTGGCACGCCTACTGAGGGAGTCCTGGATTAGGGGGTCCTCGGATGGCCGGACTATATACTTTAGCCGGACTGTTGGACTATGAAGATACAAGATTGAAGACTTCGTCCCGTGTCCGGATGGGACTCTCCTTGGCGTGGAAGGCAAGCTAAGCGATACAGATATGTAGATCTCCTCCCTTGTAACCAACTCTGTGTAACCCTAGCCCCCTCCGGTGTCTATATAAACCGGAGGGTTTAGTCCGTAGGACAACAACAATCATACCATAGGCTAGCTTCTAGGGTTTAGCCTCTACGGTCTCGTGGTAGATCAACTCTTGTGATACTCATATCATCAAGATCAATCAAGCAGGAAGTAGGGTATTACCTCCATCGAGAGGGCCCGAACCTGGGTAAACATTGTGTCCCCTGTCTCCTGTTACCATCCGCCTTAGACACACAGTTCGGGACACCCTACCCGAGATCCGCCAGTTTTGACACCGACATTGGTGCTTTCATTGAGAGTTCCATTGTGCCGTCACCATAAGGCCTGATGGCTCCTTCAGTCATTGGCAACGATGCGATCCAGGGTGAGGTTTTCCTCCCCGGACAGATCTTCGTATTCGGCGGCTTCGTACTGCGGGCCAATTCGCTTGGCCATCTGGAGCAGATCGAAAGCTACGCCCCTGGCCATCAGGTCAGATTTGGAAACTTGAACTACACTGCCGACATCCATGGAGACTTGATCTTCGACGGATTCGAGCCCATGTCAGGTGCGCCGCACGATCACGACGATCATGATTTAGCTCTGCCGTCGGACAGTGTTCGGGAGATCACACCTGCAACTACTCCGGCCCTTAATCCGGAACAAATTGTGCCATCCGAGGACGGGTGGATAGACCCCGCCATGGAGGCCGCACTCTCAGTGGCGATAGAGCCGAATACTGACTTCACCCCTTACGAGAGCCGTGTTGCCGAACCATTGGATTCGTCCCCGGCCACGGGCTCCGAGCCGCCTGCGCCCGTGCCTATCGAATCCGATTGGGCACCGATCATGGAGTTTACCTCCACGGATATCTTTCAGCACTCGCCTTTTGGCAATGTGCTAAATTCATCAAGGTCTCTCTCCTTGTCAGGAGAACCTTGGCCGAACTATGTCCGGCTAGAATGGGATGCGGACGACGAAGAAATTCGCTCCCCACCCACCATCCACTTAGTAGCCGCTGTCGACGATTTAACTGACATGCTCGACTTCGACTCCGAAGACATCGACGGTATGGACGACGATGCAGGAGACGAACAGGAACCACCGCCCACAGGGCGCTGGACCGCCACCTCATCATATGATATATACATGGTGGATACCCCCAAAGAAGGCGATGGCGATAAGACAGCGGAGGATGACCCCTCCAAGAAGCAACCCAAGCATCGACGTCAGCGGCGCCGCTCTAAGTCCCGCCATAGCAAAAGTAGTGATACCAGCAGAAGAGACAATAACACTCCAGATAGTGCCGAAGACGACCACAATCCCCTCCAGCCAGATTTAGAGCGGGAGGATGAACAAGCTAGCCCTCCAGAACAGGCAGCAGATGGAGAAACGGAGGATGATAATTACATGCCTCTCTCCGAAGACGAGGTGAGCCTCGGCGACGAAGAATTTATCGTGCCTAAGGATCCCGTCGAGCAGGAGCGCTTTAAGCGCCGGCTTATAGCCACAGCAAATAGCCTGAAGAAAAAGCAACAACAGCTTCGAGCTGATCAAGATTTGCTAGCACACAGATGGACCGAAGTCCTTGCGGCCGAGGAATACGAACTCGAACGCCCCTCCAAGAGTTACCCAAAGCGCAGGTTGCTACCCCGATTCGAGGAGGAAGCATTAAAACCAATGTCACCAGCATATGATGCGGCTGATCGGCCACCTCATGGCCGAGACAGAGAGGCATATCAGCCCGAAGTCCAGACCGCACCCCGCCGCCGTTCAACCAAAAACACCAAGGCCCGGGGCAACATGCGGGACCTGCGAGACGTATTGGAAAACAAAGCAGGGCATACAAGATCGATCTACGGATCACGGGGTCGCGCCCCAACGCGAGACGATGATCGTCACGCCGGATATACCAAAAGCAAATCCGGCCGGGCCGAATACAGCAGACAAGACTCGTATGAATTGCGTCGTGATATAGCCCGGCATAGAGGCGCCGCACACCCCCTATGCTTCACTGATGAAGTAATGGATCATGAATTCCCAGAGGGTTTTAAACCCGTAAATATTGAATCATATGATGGTACAACAGACCCCGCGGTATGGATCGAGGACTTCCTCCTCCACATCCACATGGCTCGCGGTGATGATCTACATGCCATCAAGTACCTCCCACTAAAACTCAATGGACCAGCTCGTCATTGGCTGAATAGCTTGCCAGCAGACTCCATTGGCAGTTGGGAGGATTTGGAAGATGCATTCCTTGACAACTTCCAGGGTACTTATGTGCGGCCACCAGATGCTGATGACTTGAGCCATATAATTCAGCAGCCAGGGGAATCGGCCAGGAAATTCTGGACCAGGTTCCTAACTAAGAAAAACCAAATTGTCGACTGTCCGGATGCAGAGGCCTTAGCGGCATTCAAGCATAACATCCGTGACGAGTGGCTCGCCCGGCACCTCGGCCGGGAGAAGCCGAAGTCTATGGCAGCCCTCACGACACTCATGACCTGCTTTTGCGCGGGCGAGGATAGCTGGCTGGCTCGCAACAACAACACATCAAGGAATCCGGGCACTTCAGATACCAAAGATAATAACGGCAGACCACGTCGTAACAGACATAAGCGCCGCAACAACGGCGATAACGCCGAAGATACGACAGTTAATGCCGGATTCAGTGGCTCTAAACCCAGTCAGCGGAAAAAGCCATTCAAAAGAAGTACTGCGGGCCCGTCTAGTTTGGACCGCATACTCGATCGCTCATGTCAAATCCACGACACCCCCGATAAGCCAGCCAATCACACCAACAGATAATGCTGGGTGTTCAAGCAGGCCGGCAAGTTGAATGCCAAAAACAAGGACAAGGGGCTGCATAGCGATGACGAGGAGGAGCCCCGGCCGCCGAACATGGGAGGACAGAAGAGGTTCCCCCCCACAAGTGAAGACGGTGAACATGATATACGCAACCCACATTCCCAAGAGGGAACGGAAGCATGCATTAAGGGACGTCTATGCGATGGAGCATGTCGCCCCAAAGTTCAACCCATGGTCCTCTTGTCCGATCACCTTCGATCGCAGGGACCACCTCACTAGTATCCATCATGGCGGATCTGCCGCATTGGTCCTAGACCCCATCATTGACAGATTTCACCTCACTCGAGTCCTTATGGACGGCGGCAGCAGCCTGAACTTGCTCTATCAGGATACAGTGCGCAAAATGGTATAGACCCCTCGAGGATCAAACCCACCAAAACCACCTTTAAAGGCGTCATCCCAGGTGTAGAGGCCCATTGCATGGGCTCAATCACACTGGAAGTGGTCTTCGGATCTCCGGACAACTTCCGAAGCGAGGAGTTAATCTTCGATATCGTCCCGTTCTGCAGTGGCTATCACGCACTGCTCGGGCGAACCGCATTTGCAAGATTCAATGCGGTACCGCATTACGCATACCTCAAGCTCAAGATGCCAGGACCTAGGGGGGTTATAACAGTCAATGGAAACATAGAACGCTCGCTCCGCATGGAGGAGCACACCACGACCCTCGCAGCAGAAGCACAAAGCAGCCTTTTAAGGCAAACCGCCAATTCGGCGATAAAGCCCCCGGACACCTTCAAGCGAGTCCGGAGTAACCTGCAACAGGATCGCCTGGCACGTTTAGAGCTAGCCTAGCAATTCGGCCTTCGTCCTAGTCCCAATCAAGCGATGAAATTTACGCCGCGCGTACATAATTACGCACTACAAATACCATGGGCATAGGCGGAGGCACGACCAGGACACGTTCCACAATGCGGCTCAACCGCCCCAGGGGCTGTATACCTTTATAATTTTCTCTCTTTCAGGACCTTACTCTCTGGAAGCCCTTTTTGGCAGTCTGATTGCTGGACGCATTACGGGAAGGAAATACAAAGGAGGCAAGAAGCTAAGACGTACAAGGGAATCCCCAGGTGGTCTCTAATAACGATTGAAATACCTGTTTTAAATACGCATACGCAGCTTGCCCCTGGATAGGACATGTCAAATAGTCCTATTTTCTGCTTATTGCACTACTTGTATTCGTACGCTTTGACGTACTATTTAATAAAATGCGTAGCGTTTATTGCATTACCCCTTCCTTTTTTCTTTCTCTTGTCTGCTTAATTACGACAGATGGCACCCGTACATTCTAGTACGACTAGTACGCCAGGGGCTTCAGTATACCCCATAATACGGTGTGAGAAGTCCAAACACTTTGGACAGTGCGGCACCCCGAACTTATAGCATTATATGCATCAGCTCCGAATTATGTCTTGGGTCAATAGTTGGATTTGCCCAGCTCCCATGTTTTGGTACCTTACGTTCCGCAAAATCGGCTAAGGTAGCGCTGGGAGAACTACTGCGATTGTGTCCCGGTTCTTCCGGACGAGCACCTCAGTAGAGAAAGCCAAAAACTGACTGTCATGATGAGGCGAGAGCTGGTCGCTGTTCGAGAGGTCTCAAGTCCTTAAAGACTTTTTCCGATTCGGGCGAGGAGTCGGCCTTGCCCGACTTAGGCGTGTATAGCGCCCCAAATTCGGCCTTCCGAATACTAGGGGCTTCGCCAAAATTTAAAATTGTAGACTTCTATGGCTAAGTGAGGGTGATAAAGCTTTATAGTCCGATTGCCTTGTTCGCTGTGCTGAACACCTCCTTCGAAGGACCCAAAATTGGGATAAAGAGTGTTCAGGTTTATCCCGAACACCCCAGTACTAGTTACATGGGGGCAGAAGCCGACGACTGGCCAACCCTCAGATTTCATAAACGGCCGCACAGAAGGTAATATTTTAAATTAACAAGCGTTGCATAGCGCAAATGAACTCGTTTCACATTACAGGATCACATGAGTACGTTCATTCAAATATTACATCTTTAGCACATTCCTCCGCCACAAGGCGGGAACCCTTCAGGACACTGTCATAATACATTTCGGGGTGGCGATGCTCCTTGCCTTCCGGCGGCCCCTCCTTCACCAGCTTTACGGCGTCCAGCTTCGCCCAGTGCACCTTCGCCCGGGCAAAAGCCCTGCGCGCACCCTCGATGCAGACGGACCGCTTTATGACTTCAAGCCGTGGGCAGGCATTCACAAGCCGCCTCACCAGACCGAAGTAGCTGTCAGGCAGGGGATCGCCAGGCCACATCCGGACTATAAGACCCTTCATGGCCTGTTCGGCCGCCTTGTGGAGCTCGACCAGTTGCTTCAGCTGGTCGCTCAAGGGCATTGGGTGTTCGGTCCCAGTATACTGAGACCAGAACAACTTCTCCGTCGAGCTCCCCTCCTCAGCCCGGTAAAACTCCGCGGCATCCAACACACTGCGGGGAAGATCTGCGAACGCTCCTGGAGAGCTCCGAACTCGGGTAAGTAAAAGGAAAGTTTCCTTCACATGCTTGCTTTGCATAATGAATGCCTTACCCGCTGCTATCTTCTTAACCGCCTCAATCTCCTGGAGGGCCTTGTGGGCTTCAGCCTTGGCGTTTTGTGCGCTTTCGAGGGCCTTCGCAAGCTCGGACTCTCGCGTCTTAGAGTCAAGCTCCAAGGACTCGTGTTTTTTGGCGAGAGCCTGGAGCTCTTGCTGCACCTCGCCTACCCGGGCTTCTTGCTTTTCTCGCTCGATGCGCTCCTTGGCCGCTTTGTCTTCGGCCTCGGACAGCGCCTTCTTCAGGGTCGCCACTTCGGTCGTGGCCCCTGGCAAATTCATGATGATCCTATTATTTTACAACCAAATTTCTTTTTAATATATAGACAGGGTATCGCTTACCTTTGTTCTCTTCGAGCTGCCTCTTGGTAAGGCCGAGCTCTTCCTCAGACCGCTCAAGGTCCTGCTTCAGTAGAGCGACCTCCGCAATACGTGCAGCAGCGGCCAGCACTAAAGCCTACATATGCACATAGACATATTCTGATTAGACTCCTGAGTCATTATTTGATCCTCTATTCGGCCTTTCTTCGCGAACGCCAAACAGAGCATCAGGGGCTACTGTCTATGCGGTAATATTTTCCTATAATTTGATTACTTACCTGAAAGCCTGTTAGGAGGCTGGCACAAGCTTCAGTTAGTCCGCTTTTGGCGGACTGAACCTTCTCGATCACCGCACTCATGATAGTGCGGTGCTCTTCGTCGATGGAAGCGCCGCGAAGCGCTTCCAGCAAGTTGTCCGGTGCCTCTGGATGGACAGAGGTCACCAGCACGGGCGGCTTGCCCCTCTTAACGAGGGGTCGCCTGACAGAGTCCGGATCCACTGGAGGTTCCGGCGCAGTGTTTGGCTGGAGGCCAAATTCGGAGCCCATGGGAGTCTTGCTCCCTTTGCGCCCAGGGTCCGGAATGTTGCCTCGAGGCGCCTCCAGGACTACCTCCCCTCGGTTCAGTGCCCTTTGAGACAACACCTCGACGTTGTCCGTAGGGCGAGGGGTGGAGGCGATCGGAAGTGATCGCTATTCATATCCGACGGGTCCAAAGAACCATCCGATGAAGATACGTCGATATGGGCTCGGGACGGACTGCATAATCATGTTCGGCGTGATGAGAAGCAGTGCAATAAAGCATACCATGAATTGCTATGGTATCCGGATACTTACGACTTCGCCAGGGGCTTGTGCCTGGGCAACCACTCGTCGTCACTGTAGGCGGCCGTCGTGGAGCAGTCCGGGAGGAGGGCCCTTCCCTTCTTGGACCCTTCGGCCTCGCCGGATGGGGCGGCCTTCCTTTTCTTGTCTCCCCCGGCTGGGGGGGGGAGAACTTTCCTCTTCCTCCCCCTCGTTTTCGTGGGAGGAGTGCGCCTCGGAGTTTTCAGACGATGAGTCCGATATAACCTTGCGCCGGAGACCCTTCCGGGTCCCCGTGGCCTTCTTCTTGCCCTTCTTCACCGGCACCTCGTAAGGCGCTGGAACCAGCATCTCCGTTAGGAGAGCATCTGTTGGATCCTCAGGCAGGGGGGTTGGGCAATTGATCTGCTCCGCTGTCTCTACCCAGTCATGTTAATGGCATGGAAGCTTAGATCCCGCACATGATTAAACTGGGGAAATAAACATCCTGTGAGATATAAAAAACTTACCGGATTGGCATGGCGCTTTGCGCTGAGTCCGCGGTCCTCGGTAAGGGGAGGAGGTACCTCGGCGCCCTTGAACAGCACCTTCCAGACGTCCTTGTGCGTCGTGTCGAAGAGCTCTCGCAGCGTCTGGTGCTCGGCCGGGTCGAACTCCCACAAATTGAATGCCCGTCGTTGACACGGGAGGATCCGGCGGAAGAGCATGACCTGGACCACGTTGACAAGCTTGATTTTCTTGCTCATCATGTTTCTGATGCATTTCTGGAGTCCGGTCAGCTCCACCGATGAACCCCAGGACAGGCCCTTCTCTTTCCAGGAGGTGAGCCGCGTGGGGATTCCGGATCGGAATTCGGGGGCCGCCACCCAGTTGGTGTCGCGCGGCTCGGTGATGTAGAACCACCCCGATTGCCACCCCTTTATGGTCTCCACATAGGAGCCTTTGAGCCAGGTGACATTAGGCATTTTTCCCACCATGGCGGCTCCGCACTCCGCTTGCTGGCCGACCACCACCTTCGGTTTAACATTGAAGGTCTTCAGCCACAGGCCGAAGTGGGGCCTGATGCGGAGGAAGGCCTCGCACACGACGATAAACGCCGAGATGTTGAGGATGAAATTGGGGGCCAGATCGTGAAAATCCAGCCCGTAGTAGAACATGAGCCCGCGGACAAACGGGTGGAGGGGAAATCCCAGTCCGCGGACAAAGTGGGTAAGGAAAACCACCCTCTCATGGGGTTCAGGCGTAGGGATGATCTGCCCCGCATCTGGCAGCCGGTGTGCGATGTCCGCGGCCAGATATCCGGCTCCCCGTAGCTTTGTGATGTTCTCCTCCGTGACGGAGGAGACCATCCACTTGCCTCCCGCTCCGGACATGCTTGGAGTGGTTTGAGGGAAAAAACGCGAACTTGGGTGCTGGAGCTCGAGTGCGCAAGAATGGATGAGCAAGGAGGAAGAAGGCGTGGGTAAAAAGAGGAATCCTTGTCCCTTTATAGGGGCGGAGGAAACTATACGCCTCCCCACCTGCCTAGTAAAACTCGCTTATTCCCCAAGCGCCGTAATTGATGGCGCGGTTGGGTTACCCACATCCGTATTGATGAGAATCCCGTGATAAGGGGACACGATCTCTGCTTCGACAAGACGTGCCAAGAAAACCGCCTCGCAATACGTGCAGTAGCTGGTTGAGAAAAACGGTTCGAATAATGACCGGGCCGTGGTATGATGTCATGCTGCCAAACGTGTCAGCAGATTAGATTTGTGGAAATATTATTCTCTCTACGGTGGTATGTGGAACTTGTTTTGCAGAGCCGGACACTATCCTTGTGTTCAAGATCTTCTATGGAGTATTCGGAGGAAGAACCCGCCTTGCAATGCCGAAGACAAATCTGCGCGCCGGACTCATCGTCATTGAAGCCTGGTTCAGGGGCTACTGAGGGAGTCCTGGATTAGGGGGTCCTCGGACGGCCGGACTATATACTTTAGCCGGACTGTTGGACTATGAAGATACAAGATTGAAGACTTCGTCCCGTGTCCGGATGGGACTCTCCTTGGCGTGGAAGGCAAGCTTGGCGATACGGATATGTAGATCTCCTCCCTTGTAACCGACTCTGTGTAACCCTAGCCCCCTCCGGTGTCTATATAAACTGGAGGGTTTAGTCCGTAGGACAACAACAATCATACCATAGGCTAGCTTCTAGGGTTTAGCCTCTACGGTCTCGTGGTAGATCAACTCTTGTAATACTCATATCATCAAGATCAATCAAGCAGGAAGTAGGGTATTACCTCCATCGAGAGGGCCCGAACCTGGGTAAACATTGTGTCCCCTGTCTCCTGTTACCATCCGCCTTAGACGCACAGTTCAGGACCCCCTACCCGAGATCCGCCGGTTTTGACACCGACACCTACCGTCATTTCACACAGCTACTAGCACGCCCCATGGTGAGTGCTTAGCGAACACGCACATGCCTCGGCCTCCCGGTCTGGCTGCTAGCATGCTTCTCGTCAACTCACGCATGCTTGTACAGCACACGGGACGCGTGCGCGGCACATATTATATTGATTTTTCCTTGTTGATGATTAATTCTGCCGCTTTATTGCTTAACCGAAGTACGGCACTTACATTGTTGGTCTAACGCACACGATTCGAATAAAGAGTTCATTTGTGATATTGGTTGATAATTATTTATAATTTCGTGTATGTAAGAAGATCATATCAAAACTTGTCTAAAATTTGAAATAATAATAACAATATCACAACCTATTGGTGTCCATATGACACCACAATAAGTTTCATGAATTTCAACTTAGTTTTGGATTTATTGGATTTTAAAATCAAGATTCTAGATGTTAGAAATTTCTTGCTTGGGGACTAAACATGCACCCAGGGACACGTACACATCTGATTTTGCAATCCATTTTCGTGCACTATCACGGGTCTCATGTAGATCAAATTAGATTTTTGCACATTTAAATCCCTGGGAAATCAATCAATGTATAAAAAAGGGACAAATGTTATATTTTTTTTCAATTTTCAACACTAAACTCCTTTGGTCGCATGTTTGCCGCAAAAAAAGTTTGACATGCATCTTTGGGCCACATGCACGCGGTGGTCCTAGGACACTCACTCGCATGGGCCCGCGAGGTCACCGTCCAGCACCATGACATGCGATGAGAAAGGTTAATTTGACCAACGTGATGGTCATTTTTTGATTCTTGTTATACGCACGGTAGGAGTATATATATAGTATGCGTTGAAGAGGGTGGCCGGCGGCAATACTACGCGTCATATAGGACACTCACTCTCGTGCGATGCTTCCATGCGTGGGCCCGCGACGTTGTCCTCCATCACTTTGACCCAGCAAGGAGGTTTCTTTTTGGGTTGTGTTGCGGTAGGAGTATATAGTACGCGTCGAAGAGGGGAGGAGGGGGCCGGGACAGCACATATATACCGCACACACGTCACGAATCGATCTCGCTCTGTGTGGGGACTTTTTAGTTTCCAAGGCAGGTGCCGCAAAGAAGTTGTGCATATTGGGTATTAAAAACATCACCAACACATTAGGCCACGTGCAGATGATGGTTGTCACTCATTCGCCTGTGACTCTTCCTTCCATGGGCCCGCGAGGTCGTCGTCCATCTAATATATGAGACAACGAGAAAGGTAATTTGACAAACAAGGAGGATTATTTTTGGGTTGTGTTACGGTATGTAGGAGTATATATTATGTGTCGAAGAGGGGAGGGGGCAACATATATATACTACGTGTCATGAACCTCGGTTCGTGTGGGGGACTTAAAGGTTTCCGAGGCAGGTGCCACATCAAAGTGCTACATATATATTAGGTATTCAAACATCACAACCACACATCTCCATACATGTGTTTGTCCCACAAGCAAGCGATGGCGGTTGTCCTCTAGCACTCACTCACGGGGTTATCGGCGAGATGCTTCGTCCATCTGTGTGTTCCCGCTTGGTCAATCACTTCGACCGACAACGATAGAGGTTAATTTGACTTATAATTAGGAGGGGATTAAATTTTGGTTTGTCTTATATGGTTTGGTACATGCAACTATACTTCGCGCGCATGTGTACGCACGAATCCCTCCCACCGGGTCGAAGTGGGGGGGGGGGGGGCGAGCACGCAACACATCATGAACCAGATCTGTGTGGGGACTGCGCGTTTTTGACGCTTGCATGTGCCACATCAAATGTTTTGCTTTTGGTATTCGAACATATATGCATGCATCATGCATGTACATACATATGTTTGGGCACATACATGCAGTGGTTGTCTTTGGACATTCTCCCTCGCTTGGTTATCATCGACGACCTATATATTCGTGGGCCCGCGTGGACGTCCATCACTTTGACCAATGATAATCCCCAAGTGCAAGGAGTCATCGTAGCAATTTCCAAAGGTGGAAGTGATAAGTATTGAGTGTCGAACCCACAAGGAGCTAAAGGTAAGATCAATATTCTCTCAAGTCCTATCTGCCACTGATACGACTCTACGTACACCGAACGTTTGTTTCCAACTAGAAACGAGAAATAAAACTACGTTGTGGGTATGAAGAGGGTAACTTTGCATAATATCGGAGAACTAAAATATAAAAGTAGGTGCTGTTAATATAAAGTTAGAATATATTACTATATATTATAAATAGCGAGTGTGGAATAATGATGGATCGGTGTGCGGAATTGTCCTAGGCAATTGTTAATAAGGTCGGTAGTTTTCATTGCAATTTTATATGAGGGAGAGGCATAAGCTAACATACTTTCTCTTCTTGGATCATATGCACTTATGATTGGAACTCTAGCAAGCATCCGCAACTACTAAAGATCATTAAGGTAAAACCCAACCATAGCATTAAAGTATCAAGTCCCCTTTATCCCATACGCAACAACCCCCTTACTCGGGTTTATGCTTCTGTCACTCAAGCAACCCACTATAAGCGAATCATGAACGTATTGCAACACCCTACAACGGGAATCCCTCACGTGTGAGCGGCACGGAAGGCACCATAGGACAACACCAAAATAAAACATACAACTCAAACCAATCTATATCATCAATCAACCCAAAAGACAAAAGAAATCTACTCAAAACATCATAGGATGGCAACACATCATTGGATCATAATATGTGGCATAATGCACCATGTTCAAGTAGGGGATTATGGCGGGGTGCGGGAGAGTGGACCGCGTAAAAGAGATGAGGATGGTGATGAAGATGGTGATGTTGATGAAGACGATCACCGCGGCGATGGTTCCCCCGGTGGCACTCCGGCGCCACCGAGAGAGAGGGGGAGAGGTTCTCCCCCTTGTGCTTCCTCCTCCATGGCCTCCCCCTAGATGGGGAGAGGTTCTCCCTCTGGTCCTTGGCCTCCATGGCGATGATGGCCCCCTCTGGGATCCTCCTCCATGGCCTCCGATGATGATGCCCCCCTCCGGCAGGGTGCAAGAGAGGGCCTAGATTGATTTTTTGTGGCCCCCTTCGGCGGCGGAACTCCCTATATAGGTTTATATTTGAGGTTTTTGGGATTTTTAGGAGGTGTTGGCGTCGGGGACAAGTCAAGGGGGTCCACGAGGCGATGACAAGGTAGGGGGCGCGCCCTAGGGGGGTGGGGGCGCCCCCACCCTTGTGGTTACCCCGGGACTCCTCTCTGGTATCTTTTCGCTCCAATATTTTTTATATGGGGCAATTCCATTTCTGCCCCTAACTGGAACCCACTACTAAAATTTGCCCCTCTATCGTTAGTTGCCCTTATAGAAATGCCCTTCTGCGCCGTTACTGTCTGGTCAAACAGCTTTGACCTTCTCGAAAAATAGCAAAAAAAGTCAAAAAATCTGAAATTTTGTGGGATCGAAGGTACTCAGATTCGTAGGGTGCGTGCAAATTTTCATGTTGTTTGGGCATTCTAGGAGCTCGTGGCGAAGGAAAAACAGTAAATATGTACGCGTGTGAACCGTAAATTCAAAAAATAGCAAGAAAATTCAAAAAAATATTTTTTTGGCATCCAAGATGCTCAGGTGCAAAAGGTGTGTGCAAAACTTTGTTGTGTTTGGACATTGTAGGAGCTCGTGGAGAAAAAAACAAAATTTGTCTCAAAAGAAAACTTGTAAAAAATACACTATTTTGCTCTTTTTTGCGAGAGCTCCTCGCATATCATTTGATAACAAAATTTTGCACACACCTTGTGCACCCGAGCATCTTGGATGCCAAAAAACTTCATATGTTTTTGAATTTTTCTTGCTATTTTTTTGAATTTACTATTCAAAGATGTACAGATTTATTGTTTTCCTTTGCCACGAGCTCCTGTATGTCTAAATAGCATGAAAATTTGCATGCACCTTGCGCACATGAGTAGCTTCAATCCCACAAAATTTTAGATTTTTTTGATTTTTTTGCTATTTTTTTCGAGATGGTCAAAGCTATTTGATTGGACGGTAACGGTGCAGAAGGGCATTTCTATTAGGGCAACTAACGACAGACGGACAAATTTGAGCACACATTGAAATTAGGGGCACATTTGAGTAGTGGGTTCCAGTTAGGGGCAGAAATGGAATTGTCCCTTTTTATATTTTCCAAAAATATTCTCCGTAAATTTTCAGCCCATTCTGAAAACTTTTATTTGTGCACAAAAACGACACCACGGTAGTTCTGCTGAAAGCAACGCCAGTCTGGGTTAGTTCTAATCAAATCATACCAAAACCATATAAAATGGTTATAAACATGGCATGAATACTTCATAAATTATAGATACGTCGGATACGTATCAAGCAACAACGCGAGAGAGGTTACCAGGGTGTATTCTTCTTCTCTTGGTTCGCGTTACCGTATAGTCGTACATCGTGAGATTCGAGACCTAAGTTTGAGGGCTCGCATACACATGAATCCATACACACACACACACACACACACACACACACTACGCGTCGTGAACCCTCGCTTCGTGTGGGGACTTTCTGGTTCCAAAAGCACGTGGCCACATCAAAGTTATGCATTGGGTATATTCAAACACCACATGACACTTCATACACATGTTTGGGCCACATGCACATAGTGGTTGTCTTCAGGCACTCCCTCGCGTGGTTATCGGCGACAAGCTAGCCTATTTTGTGGGGCGGCATGTGGAACGTCAATGCATGACTTTGACCCAACAAACAACATAGGTTAAACGACCAAGGTGGTGATTCTTCTTGGTCAGTCTTACAATACGCCTTGGTGAGATGCCCCCTCCCACCGACTCAAAGTGTGTGTGTGGGTGGGGGGCAGGGCATAGTACTACTTCATACTAGATGAACCGCCGTGGGGTCGGGGTTTCCCGGTTAATTTGCGATGCACATGTGCCACATCAAATTTGTGATTTGGTTATTTAAATATCACAACACATCATTTTCACACACACACACACACACACATCAGGCCACCCGCATGTGTGGTTGGTAAGTGGTCTCACCCACCTAACGCCAGAAGAACACATCTATGGGCCCGCACACGGTCCACATTTGATCAAAAGCAAAGGGGGCAGGGGAGTTAAAGTACTCCTTTTGGTTTTGTGTTACAGTACGGTGAGATGTCAGACCTAGCTATTTGGGGGCGTGCGTTCCTACCTAGGATTCCCCTCCCGGCAACATGAAGTGTGTGTGTGTGTGTGTTTGGGGGGGGGGGGCTAGCAATAATAACATGCGCTTTGTGCGACAGGTGCCACATCAAAGTTGTGCATCGGGTATTTGAACATCAAACCACCCTTTTCATACATATATTTGGTCCACATGCAAGTGTGTTCGTGTTCTGACCCTTTCCCGCATTTTTTTGGCCAAATTTATAAACATCAGACGAGTTGGACGCAGCAACTGTCTGCGATCAGGTATGAAACAGACACGGTTCCCTAGGACTACCCGTGTGCCGCGCCCCTGCCCCTGTCACCCACATGATCACAGTAGATTGGGCTCCACGAGGCTTCCCTCCCCCTCTCGAAAATATCTACTCCCTCGCAATCTTGGAAATATCTACCCGCGTAGATGGTTTTTCTGTTTGATAGCACACGATTAGTATGTCTGGACCGTGTGCGTTGTCTGTTACTCCCGCTCTGCTTCAATCAGTAGATCCAAATTTTTAGTAGCCCGGGCATTTTACTCCCGCCTCCATCCCTCGCAATCTCAAAAATATCTTCTCGGCTGGAGTGTTTTTCTATTTGATAGCACACAATTATTATGTTTTAACTGTGTGTGATGTTCGTTACTCCCGCCCCGCTCTGCTTCAATCCCTTGATCCAAATTTTTGGTAGCCCCGCCATTTTACTCCTGCCTAGTAAAAATTTCAATACCCACATCATTTCCTCAAACACCACCTTAGACCCGTCCACACACACACACCCCAAATCCTTCGCTCACCCCAAATCCCCCGCTCACACACATACACACCACCCCTCCCTCGCTCCAAACCTAGCTAGGTCACCGCCGTCACCACGCCACCTCAATCGTCAACCTCTGCCGGTGTGCTCGTGCAATTTACCCACCGATATACATACCCTTGCCACCCTGAGTTTCTTAGATGACGCCTGTGAAACACCCCTTTTCCTAGAGATCCCCATCCCCACCCCTCCCCCACTCTAGAGCATTATAGTGTAAGCCCGGCTATGCTTCCTGGGGAGCTCAAGGAGCGAATGGCCCAAAAGAGCTTTGCCACGGCCTCTTCGCCCGACGTCGGCGAGGTGGCCGACGAGGAAGCTGACGATGATGAATGGACCTGGATTAGGCTTTTCAATCTGCGGGCTAGAGTATTCTGGCATGCTGCGGACGCCGGCTACGACATCGAGGTCGTCGACACGATGGCTTAACGCGGGTTATGTCACAGGTAAAGTTGCCCACCCCCAACCCTTCGGGTTCGACAGATCGACGGCCTTGCCGCTGATCTCCTGTGGCTCATTATGAACAATTTGCCATCCTTCATCGCCATGGAGCCCCTTTTGTCATTTCTGAAGGACACATTCTACGACGCTGGCTTGGGATTCTCAGCTGGCAAGTCAGACCTCATCGACGGCGACCACGAGGAGGAGCCAATCTGTGACAAGTGAGGAAACCCATGATTTTTTTCTCGAAGCCCTTTTGTAGTGAGAACATGTCCAATATTTATTGCTATATTTGGTTGTTTGCATTACGCCTTGTTTATTTCTACGGTTTATGATTGTTTGGTTGTTTGTAGTTAGCATATGTCCAGTTTCAATTGCCATGTTTGGTTGTTCGTAGTATATATGCCTTGTTTATTTCAGTTATTAACGTGATGTTCTACATGTGCTAGTATGAACTGTGCAGTTCAATTTCATCAATACCAAATTTAACAATAGCTCTATGAATGACTATATTTGGTTGCTGTTAAGCATGCCGTACTCCCTCCGAATCTTATTAGTTCGCATATAAGATTTGTCTAAAGTTAAGCCTCGTAAAGTTTGACCAACTTTATGGAACAAAATCCCAACATTCACAATATGAAATAAATATTAGTACATGTGTCATGACTTAAATTTTCATATTGTATAACTTTAGCATGGTAGACGTTGATATTTTTTCATATAAATAAGGTCAAACTTTATGAAGTTTGACTTCAGACAATTCTTATGTGCAGAGTAAAAAGGACCGGAGGGAGTATTGAACACGCCTTTCCATTTGATTTAACAATGGCACTGTTTGGACACTCTAACTTAGCTAGAGGTTAGAGTTAGTTTCTAGCTCATGACAGTTAAAAGTGAGAGAGAGAGAGAGATTGGTTGAATAGTTGATCGTATTGCTTGAGCCTCGTGGGCATATATATATAGGAGTACATGGTCATCTTGGAGTACAAGTCAAGGTAGAATAAATCCTATGCTATCCTACGTTTCCTAAATAACAATGATACTAAACAATGACTAACCCTGAACTAACTCTAGCCAAAGAGGTGTTTGGATGATAGTGTTAGATTGACAATAAATGTACTAGGAGAACTAGCCCCAATCAACACCTCTTGGGTGGGATAATTGTTTTGGGTGGGTTTGACGCAACTAGCTCAAACTAGCCCTCATGTTTGGATACTTTAGAGCTATTTGAGCTCAAACTAGCTCAAACTAACTCTAACCCATGGATCCAAACAGGGCCAATAACTAGTGTACTTAGACCTGCACAATACAAGTTTGAATGACTACGTTTGCTTGTTTTTAAATATTAGGCCTGTTGCAGTTAATAACACACCTTTCCACTTCTTGTTTTTAAATATTAGGTTTTTAACAATTTGGTATTGCACATGTAGGTCCCGCTGTCAGAGGTTTTGACCCATTCACTACAAAAAAATACACTTCCGTGATGATACATGTTTGTCACAGTAGGTCACGTTTTCTGTCATGCATGTACATCCATGATGATTTTATGACAGAATCAAGATAGTCATACCTGTGCTGTCGTAGAAGTGTTCCCTGACATTACCAAAATTATCATCATGGAAGTGTCCACTTCCATGACGATAAATCACGCGTCATGGAAGTGCTTTCGTCAAGGGTGACTGACATGTGGCATCCACCGTAACCGGTCGCCGTTAAGCTATCGGGTCCGCTTTGGGTCCGATAACCCGTTAACAGCCTGAACCAATGAGGATTTTCCACGTGTAAAATTGTCATTGGCTGGAGGAAACACGTGTTGGCTCACCGTTGGGACAGATGTCATCCATTCATTGGACAGGAGGCGCCTATGATAGGTCGACACGTGGCACGGCCCAACAGAGCCCCATTTCGGTAAAAAGGCCGGCCCGTTTGACTTGGTCAAAAGGTAACGGGCCGGCCCATGGAAAGCCTGTTAACGGCCTGTTCGTATATAGCCCATTTACAGCCTGCTAACTCACGGCCCGTTACAGCCTATTGGAATTAAGCCCAGTAGCTTCATCTGGGCCGTCCAATATGATTCCAGCCCATTGTAACTTCCAGCCCATGTATGGCCCATGATGTCTTTCGGCCCATACGAGGCCATTTGTAACTCTTGGCCCATTAATGGCCCGTGGTGAATCTGGCCCGCAATGAACAGTGTATCGCTTTATACCCATTAACGGAACATTATTCCATTGGGCCGTTTCCAACCCGTGTTATCTTTCGGCCTTCTCAGGGCCCATTTATTCTTGGGCTTATTTCCAGCATTCGGTTACTTACGGCCTATTACTGGCCTTTTCTGCTTGTGGGCCAAATTTAGCCCGTGGTTACAATCGGCCCGTTTGCGGCCCGTTAATTCATTGGGCCGTTTTCATAGCGTCATAAAATACGGCAGATTAACGACGACCCGTTATTGTCGGCCCATGAACGGACGGTGCCAAATCTAGCTCATTTACGGCCCATAATGCGGTCTGTTATTGGCCCGTGTTTGGCCGATCGATCATACGGCCCGTAGAAGGCCCATTGATGCTACGACCCGTAGAAGGCCCATTGTTTCTACGGCCCTTAGAAGGCCCATTGTTTCTACGGCCCGTAGGAGGCCCATGGTAACTACGGTAAATATGTAGCCCATGGTTATTGTGGCCTAGTTTAAAAAAATAAGTTATTGCGGCCAAACTGCGGAAAAAGAACTGCACTAACTACAAGCAAACAAATAAACAAGACAACAAGGAAATAAATAAGCAAGCAACTTATGATAGGCTATCACGGCTATTACACATATTACATTCACTGGGCATCAAAGTTCGCCACCAGTGCAAATGTAGGGAACAAATCAACATATCATATACACTGGTTGTCAAAGTTGGCGACCAGTGCAAATAAACACCACAGCAAAACAAGTCCAGAACTGAAACCACTTCAGAAGAGCTCAAGAAACAATATCCTGGGTACCCATAATGCTGGCAAGATGCTTAGCAAGCTTATTAACTTTCTCTTGTTTGGTGCTTAAATCCTTCAACGCTTGCTGTTGCACCAGAAAGTACGCATTTGAATTCTACAGGGACTTCCTCGGTTCTTCAGCTTCCTGTCGTAGCACATCTGATCGATGTCTTTCAACTTGAAGTTGAGACTCAAGAAGACGAACTGATTCAGGCAACGAGTTCGAAGAGCTTGTGCCAGCAGTAGTGGCCAGTAACTCGAACACTACATCAAGACATGACTTTTGGGTTCTCTCACTGTCGTCAAGATAGTTTTTATCAGCTTTCTTGGAGACCAACAGGGATGTCTCACTATCTTGAACCTTATCTGCATTACTTCCTTTACCATTGCATAACGGGGTACTGTTCTCCAATATTTTGTCCGCATTCTAAAAGAGAAACAAGCAGACACATCACAGGTTGACCATGTTGTATATGAAACTCATTTTGGTAAATAGTTCAGTAGTAAAGTGGACAGGATAACAACATGAAACAAACATATATCTATGTACCATGGTCACTTTATGGTCTATATCATTCTAGTTTTTGTTGCCAAATCAAGATAGAGACACAGTTCAAATAATATTTGTTCAAGACAAAGTAGAATAGACAGAATATATGTGTGGGAAACTATAGAGCAATAACAACACTTGTAATGTGCATGACATGAGAACATAACTGTTTATTCAATTGAAACTGAAATCAACATAGAGCAAGTTACAACAACAAACTAGTTAAAGAAACAGGTTTAAAACATACCGGTTGCGCCATTGGAGTTTCAATTCCATCCTTCAAATTTGAAAATAGTTGGTATGAGTAAATACAGTGATGCAAGAGCAAAGAAGTATGAACCATAGCTGAATAACCTGACCTGAGAACAATTCTTCTTCTCCTTTAAGCGTTGAGTTAGGATTCAGAGTGGTGGTCCTCGTGCTTTGGGCACTGCAGTTCCCTTACTAACTGCTCGTGTTTGGGTGCTCTGTGGTGGAGACGGTGCTGTGTCAACTGTAACTAGGTTACTATCTGCTGGGGTTGGGGTTAGAAGGGGTCTAGCTGGTTCTATGTCCAACTGGGTAGGGGTACAATCTGTGTGAGTCAGGGTTATGTGTGGTGGGGCTGGTTCTTGGGAAAGTACAACCGTGGTTCTATCTGCATCAACTGGTAGCACTATCTTTTCTGAAGACCGTGTTGTTACTCCCTTAGATACTGCCATCACCCTCTCTAATTCAAATGGCTGATAAACAAGAAAAGTAATTGAATGTACATACATTGTATGATAGACAGGTGCAATGGATAGTGGGGAATAAAAGAGGGCATGAAATAATTCACATTTATGTTGTCTAACCAAACAGGATAGCATGACACAATTTCACATATATGATGGCTAACTAAACAGGATAGCATGACACAATTTCACATTATGATGGCTAACTAAAAAAGATGGAAAGACATAGTTAAAAATATGATGACTATGTAAACAGGATGACATGATATAACTATATAATGTGTTTATTAAATAGGTTGGCATGCCATAATTCACATACATGCCGCCTATGGAAACATGATAGCATGATATAATTCACGGATAGAATGACATAATTCAAAATGCGATGACTATAAACACTAAACAGGATGAGATGATATAACTTATGATGTCTTTATTAAATGGGTTGCCATGCCATAATTCAGATAGATGCTGTGTATGTAAACATGGTGCCATGATATAATTCAAATATATGATTTATATAGTAAGCAAGAAAGCAGATGGCAATCCTTATAAGATGTAAAAACTAAGCAATGCAAGACAACATGCATGACATGGGTAATATAACCCTGCTAAGTTTGAGCATAGACCTCAGGGGGGAAATAGGACTGGTCATCAGTCTCTGAATCCTCCTCTGAGGAGCTCTTTGCAACCAGCAAGATGTCTGCTTCAGCAGGTAGGATTGTCTGCTCTGAATACCTTGTTTTCACTCCAGATACTTCCATCACCGCTTCAAATGGCTGATGCACAGGAAGAGTAGTTGAATATACAAATGTTGTCGAAAAATGGAACACGTAATACAAAAAAATGATAGCATGATATAATTCACATACATGATGATTGGCTAAACAACATGGCATTGCATAATTCACATATATAATGCCTTTGCAACAAGATAGCATTGCATAATTCACATATATAATGTCTTGCAACAAGATGGCAATGCATAATTCACATATATGGTAGTTAGACACTAAACATGTGGCATTCACACAAAGCATGTCTAAACTAATCAAATGACATAGCAATGCAAGACACCATACGCACGATATGAGCAACATAACCCTGCCAAGTTAGAGCATACACCTCGGGGTGGGGGGGATAGGACTGGTCATATGTCTCTGAATCCTCCTCTGAGGAGCTATCCGTAACCAGCGAGATATGCGCTTCGTCAGATAGCATAGTCTGCTCTGAAGACCTTGTTTTCTCTCCAGAATTTTCCATCACCATGTCAAATGGCTGATGCACACGAAGAGTAGTTGAATGTACTAACATTGTTGACAAATGTAATACGTAACAAAAAAAGGATGGCCTGATATAATTCACATATAAGATGACTGGCTAAGCAGGATGGCATTGCAAAATTCACATATATGATGCCTGGCTAAACAAGATGGCATTGCATAATTCACATAAACGATGAATAAACTAAACAGATGGCATTCACACAAAGCATGTCTAAACTAAGCAGATGACATATTTCATGTATAAAGTAAGCAATTTAAGGCATCATATGAATGATATAACCAACATCAGCATGCCAAGTTAGAGCGAAGACCTCAGGGGTAAATAGGAGTGGTCTTCTCCTTCTGAATCCCCCTTAGAACAGATATCTTCCTCTTGATTACAATCCGAAATGGGTGGAGGGGGGCTGCCTTTGTGCCTACCATGGAGCGACGTTTGCATGAAATTTTATTGCCACGCAAGGCTCGTCTCTTTTTCTCTACATGTTCAGTTCCATTGTGTACAATAACTGACATGCATAGGAATAAAACATAGTGAGATTATGTAAGGAGTGCATGCAGAAATCCAGAGTGATGGTAGCAACCTGTGGATAGACCCAAAACCAATGATAGCACGCAGATAATGGCTTCAGTTAAAAATATAGATAATGGCTTCTTTACTGTTTGTTTCCCACCCAACATGAAACTCATAGTAGACACCAGAGATTAACCAGATAGTAGATAGATACTATTGATTGCGGCCCTGATATGTACCCCACAACCATTTAAAAACTCAAGTTTGACCATTATTTTGGAGCTGACTCGGAGTCTAATCGGTGAATAGGATGATAAAGTAGCATGTAATATTAAGTGATGCATAACGTAAGCAGACATGAAAGAGTGCGACCTCTCTTGCGGACCCGTGTAGTCCTCCAGGTCACCCGCTCGGTTGATGATGGTAATGCAGTTGTCATGGCTGCCAACGGCGGGGAAGAAGATCTTAGGCGGCGAAAGACAGTCTGGAGGCCGGATCCCTGCTGTGCTGGACCCTTCTGTCATTGGAGCAGCTGAGCTGGAGTGGACGACGGCGCAGCAGGAGCGGGACAAACCACACAAGGTTTTATTTGACAACTATCTGTAAGAGAAGTAATTCTGTAAGGGCTTGTTTGAATTGGAGGATTCTAACAACACATGGATAGGAAATACACAGTAATAGGATATGAATGCACGTGCATAACAGAGAATTTAAAAACACAGGATTTCTGCCAATCTGGGTGTTTGGTTCACAAGAATTGGAAGATCACGGGATGCAAAGAAGCATGGTGAGATTAAGTCAAACTACAAGAAAATGTACGGTTATAATGCTATTATGCTACTATCTCTTAGTCTTGTGCTTCATGAATAGGAATTTGAAAAGGAAGACAAGTGGATATTAAAATTCCTACGGTTTTTCTTTCAAGGAGACACTAAAGGAACAAATCCTACAGTTTTCCTTTGCTCCATTTCTTTGAACCAAATGCATGAATAGTAGTACCATAGGAAACTTTCCAATTCCTATGTTTTTCCTTCACTTTTCCTTTCAAGCACTGGCGATTCTAGTAGGCAGGCTTGAGCAAGGAAAAGCCTACACTCAAAAAATGTTTTTGTGCTACTTCTACTACTTTGGACCCAGGCCACTGCCCTACTAGCTCAACTCCCAGGCCCATCGACAAATGCACAGCTCAAACACGCAGAGATAAATAATGATGGCGTTTAAGAGAGTCCATCACGGATAGCTAAGTTGCCTGGTACCTCACTGCTTGTCATATAGTAGGAGAAACTAATCGTATTTCACGTTACTATGTGTGCTCAGTGGACAATATATATAACATGTAGAGTAAAAAAGAGATGCAACAAGTGTACAACCTCTTTGGCGAAGCCATGTCGATCTCAGCGTGATTGGGTTGGTCGGTGAGGATGATCCAACTGACTTGGCTGTCGGAGGAGGGGAAGAAGATCTTAGGCATCTTGAGATGGAGCCCGGGGTACTGCTCCGCTGTGATGGATGGTTTCGTCGTTGGAGCAGCTCCGGTGAGTTGTACGACGCCTAGACTGAAGCAGGACAAGAGAGACAACATTAACCTGAGTGGAATTCTAATAGCATATCCAATAGATGACATAAAATACATAACCAGAAAGTGCTAGATGTAAAATACATCAGCCTCTCATCTCTGAACTTAACTGTCGAAACTGAATTTAATTGTCGGAACTGAACTTAACTGTCGAAACTGAATTTTGCTGTCCCAACTGAATTTTACTGTCGAAACTGAACGCACTAGTAGCACAAAAATAGTAGCAGCAACATCAGCGCGTGTGAGAGCTGGGGCAGCTGGTCATGTAGCAGCATCAGGTGAGGCTACACGTCAATCGACTGACTTTTTCATCTCTGGTTAGTCGATTTTCCAGTCATTGGATATGAAATCAAGGGCCTGCAGTTCATCTTCAACCTCCACCCCCTGAGCCGCCAACCACCACCGGCCAAACCGCCGCCCCCGTCGCCCGCGGCCCGCGATGCGCCGCCCCGCCCGCCCCGAAACCACTTCCCACCACCAGTCCGCCGCCGCCCCGGCCATCCCTCTAGGCCCCCCGATGCCGAGCTTTTTCTCCGGCGATCCCCACGCCACCGCCCCACCACCGCCGGCGACCCCCACCCCCACCCTGAACCCTAAGATAGATAGTGGGGTACCTCTCCGGCGAGCCCCCTCCCCGCTGCGGCTGGTTCTTCCTTAACTCCGGCGAGCCCCCCCACCCCCTGAAAATCGACTGACCCAAAAGTCGATTCAGTCGACTGAAGTGTAACTAAATCGGAGCAGCATCGTAAGAAAGAGCAAGAGCGAGAGCAGCAGCGCGAGCAAGAGCAGACCAGGCAGGGGACTGAGAGCAAGAGCATAGCAGCAGCGCGAGTGAGAGCTAAAGCAGCAGCAGCTCCTACTGATGTGGACGTCGCCGCCGAGGGAGCGACGCCGTGGAGGAAGTGGCCGACGCCGCCGCCGTGGATGGAGCCGCGCCGTGTCGGCTCCGGACCGAGCGCCGGTAGCACCGTGAGATCGAATCAAGAAGAAAATGCGGCGATTAGTGTACAACCTCTTTGGTGGCGCCGATTATGCCTCAGCTTCATCCGAGGAAACGGTGATGATGCTGCTCTTCCAGTGGTGCAGGTGAAGACGGCGGTGTGGGAATGGAGGTGGCGCAAAAGACGAGGGGAATGTCGGGGCATCTCCTTGGAGGTGGAGGACGGGGTGGCTGAACCAGCGGGACGACGAGATCGATGAAGGATCCTCATCCGGTCCGGTGGATGAGGGACATCGAGGTGTTGCTGTAGACGATGTCGTCGGGGAAGAGGCTCCGGCTGGGTGGCGGACGAAGGAGGGTGTGGGGCTTCATGGGTTTTCGCGGCCTCGGTGTACGAATGGGTGGGCGGATGGGATGGGAGTGGGGAACCATGGCTTAGGGACGCGCTTGTCCGAAATGTGGGGTAAGTTACGAAAGTACCCCCACCGATTTGAGCTAGGCGGTTCTTTCGGTTCAGGGGTATCACGGGCATCTCACGTGTCGGGATTTCACAGGAGGTGGGAGTTTTCGCGCGCGTTGTAATTTTGGAATAGTAAGGCGCGGGTTGAGATGGAGGGAGTTTTCGGAGCACAACGAGACAAAGATATATCTTAAATATTTCGGGGTAACACGGCACGGGTTGAAATTTCCGGACAAGCCTAACGTGTACTGTACCAAATCAATTCGCACTTCCGTCAACGAAAAAACAAAAAGAAATCAATTCGCACCACACAAGAGAGTCTAGTCCCATGTACTATACCAAATCAATTCACACTACAAATGCCATTCAAAACTTTGAATTCCTGTTATGTTCAATTAAAATATTCAACTACGTGTATAATGCATGCAACCTGCTACTCAAATGAACGTTTTAGTGCATTCCCAACGTATATACTACCGCTTCAATATGAACTAAGTTTGAATTCGTTTCTCTATTTGAATAAGATCAACAATAATGATTGTTGTGAAGTCAAACCATTTGAATTCATTTCTCTATTTTAATAAGATCTACAATCATCATTATTGTCAAGTTAAACCATCGTTTGTGTATTATCTTCACAACACACCACATGATTACCGTCGAGTTAGATATGAACTATGTGTACTATATGAACTCGAACTTGATTTTTTGAATCCACTTTATGTTGATTTCAAATCACAGTACATTTCAAGCTCTAGCTAGATCTTCATAATCTAAACCATGTCTCATATGTATAATGTGTTTATCACATAATGTATGGTGCCCCGCCCCCTACACCTACAAGTATTTAGATGTGAGTTGCAAACACCACACATTACCACAAATTCAAATAAAATGTGAGATTGTTCGATATATAGTATTGTTTAGATTGTTCGATATTTATTTGTAAGCTGCAAACGCCACACATTATCACAAATTCAAATAAAATGTGAAATTGTTCGATGTATAGTATGGTTTAGATTGTTCGACATTTAGCTGTGAGTTGCAAACGCCATGCATTATCACATTATGGTATAACATGTGCAAAACCACAACACGTGTATCACCGCTATATTCATGCATGCATATGTTTATAACACTATGATCTCCTATTCAAATATATGAATCCACTTTCATATCAAATTATGATCTTTGTTAGTCTCTTACACCAACACAATCCTCTAACCTTTGTAGCTAGCACTAACTTTCTCTCGTGCATGCACACGCCCTCCTCGCCCTCCCCCTCCCTCAGCATTCTATCCATCGCGCACATTCATTTTTTTTCCTTTAGGTCATTCTCCCACAGTCTCCACAACTCCTTTCCGACACACACCGATCGATAAACCTCTCCAGCAATGTCTGCCTACAACATACACACGCACCTTCCATCTCCTCCTTTCTGTGTCCATGCCTCGTGTCTCTCATACGGCCCCTCAAACATGTAAACTCTCGCCCCTCTTTTCATCGATCTCACAATCGCACACTCCTCCCCCTATCTAGCTAGTAGCTCAGCCACTCGCACCACCTCCTAGCTCCATTCTCTCTGTCTATCCATCTCGCTGGGCCTTATTTGCCTCTAACAAATGGATGTACATCGACCGATCTCCCACTATACATATAGCTAGCTAGGTCCTTATAATTCGTTTTTTCCCACGCGTCGATCGATCTACCTCATTAGTTATGTCTCTCCCTTCCTCCGAGAAACAACAATTGATCTACCGATCTAGTTAGGTTTGCTTACCAAACACATGGTTCCCCTTCATCATCCATGCATGCGTCCCGACAGATCTATCACGCACAGACACACACAGAAACACATCCTCACTCTTATTGATAATATTGCAGTTCTACCCTCAGTTTGTCTAGTAGGCCTCTCCCACCATCTTTGAGAAGCAACTCCATCACCCATCCAGCATTCTACCCCACTCCCTCCCTCTCTCCCTCTCCCTCTCTCTCTCTCTGTCCAAACCTATTTCCCATCCTTCAGTTATGTATGGATGTCGACCGATTTCCCTCAAGACATAGCTGGGTCTCTCCTTCTCAACACATATACGAGTCGTTCTACCTCTCTAGTTACGCCCCTCCCCCCTGATACGTCTCCAACGTATCTATAATTTTTGATTGTTCCATGCTATTATATTATCTGTTTTGGGTGTTTAATGGGCTTTATTATGCACTTTTATATTATTTTTGGGACTAACCTATTAACCGAAGCCCAGTGCAAATTGCTGTTTTTTTGCCTATTTCAGTGTTCCGCAGAAAAGGAATATCAAACGGAATCCAAACGGAATGAAACCTTCACGAGGATCGTTTTTGGAACAAACGCAATCCAGGAGACTTGGAGTGGACGTCAAGGAAGCAACGAGGCAGCCACGAGGTAGGAGGGCGCGCCCCCACCCTCGTGGGCCCCTCGTGGCTCCACCGACCTACTTCTTTCGCCTATATATACTCATATACCCTAAAAACATCCGAGAGCCCCACGAAACCCTATTTCCACCGCCGCAACCTTCTGTACCCGTGAGATCCCATCTTCGGGCCTTTTCCGGCGCTCCGCAGGAGGGGGAAACGATCATGGAGGGCTCCTACATCAACACCCTAGCCTCTCCATTGATGTGTGAGTAGTTTACCACAGACCTTTGGGTCCATAGTTATTAGCTAGATGGCTTCTTCTCTCTCTTTGGATCTCAATACAAAGTTCTCCTCGATTCTCTTGGAGATCTATTCGATGTAATTCTTTTTGCGGTGTGTTTGTCGAGATCCGATGAATTGTGGGTTTATGATCAAGATTATCTATGAACAATATTTGATTCTTCTCTGAATTCTTATATGCATGATTTAATATCTTTGCAAGTCTCTTTGAATTATCAGTTTGGTTTGGCCTACTAGATTGATCTTTCTTGCAATGGGAGAAGTGCTTAGCTTTGGGTTCAATCTTGCGGTGTCCTTTCCTAATGACAGCAGCAGCATGGCACGTATTGTATTGTTGCCATCAAGGATAAAAAGATGGGGTTTATATCATATTGCTTGAGTTTATCCCTCTACATCATGTCATCTTGCCTAATGCGTTACTCTGTTCTTATGAACTTAATACTCTAGATGCAAGCTGGATAGCGGTCGATGTGCGGAGTAATAGTAGTAGATGCAGAATCGTTTCGGTCTACTTGTCACGGACGTGATGCCTATATACATGATCATGCCTAGATATTCTCATAACTATGCGCTTTTCTATCAATTGCTCGACAGTAATTTGTTCACCCACCGTAGAATTTGCTATCTTGAGAGAAGCCACTAGTGAAACCTACGGCCCCCAGGTCTATCTTCCATCATATTAATCTCCCGCCAACTAGCTATTTCTGTCACCGTTTATTTTGCAATCTTTACTTTCCAATCTATACAACAAAAATACCAAAAATATTTATCTTATTATCTTTATCAGATCTCACTTTTGCAAGTGGCCGTGAAGGGACTGACAACCCCTTTATCGCGTTGGTTGCAAGGTTCTTGATTGTTTGTGAAGGTACGAGGGATTTGCGTGTAGTCTCCTACTGGATTGATACCTTGGTTCTCAAAAACTGAGGGAAATACTTACGCTACTTTGCTGCATCACCCTTTCCTCTTCAAGGGAAAACCAACGCATGCTCAAGAGGTAGCAAGAAGGATTTTTGGCGCCGTTGCCGGGGAGATTTGAAGCAAGTCAAGTCAAGATTTGATCTCCCGTCAACGAGCGATTTCTGGCACCATTGGCGGGGAAATCTACGCACAAGTCAAGACATACCAAGTACCCATCACAAACTCTTCTCCCTCGCATTACATTATTTGCCATTTGCCTCTCGTTTTCCTCTCCCCCACTTCACCTTTGCCATTTTATTCGCCCTGTTTTTTCCGTTCGTCTCTTTTCACTTGCTTCTTGTGTTCCTGTTTGCCCTTATGGCCTTGCCTAAAAACGTTGATCCTCACCTTAGAAGGTTGGAAGAAATTGAAAACAACGTTAGAAGCTTTATGACTTTGCAATTTGAGCGTAATAATTTCTTTAGAAATGAGCTTAAAGAACAAAAAGGCTTTATGGAGTACATGAATAAAGAGCTTGATGATATGTCTAAGGAATTTTATGGTTTGAAATCTCAGTTTGCTCATCTTGAAAATTTAGTAGGCCAAATTTTGGATAAGCAAGCCACCTTAGTTAATAAGATGGCCGCCAAACTGGAAGAGCTAGAAGGTAATAATGATGAAGATCTAAAAGTGATTGATGTGTCCCCTATTAAATCTTTGTTTTCCAATTTGAATCTTGATGGGACTGGAGATGAGTCAACTTTAGTTAAAAGGCGTCCCAATGATTCGGAGTTTTTAGATCTTGATGCAAAAATTGGTAAAAGTGGGATTGAAGAGGTCAAAACTTTAGATAGCAATGAACCCACTATTTTGGATTTCAAGGAATTTAATTATGATAATTGCTCTTTAATAGATTGTATTTCCTTGTTGCAATCCGTGTTAAATTCTCCTCATGCTTATAGTCAAAATAAAGCTTTTACCAAACATATCGTTGATGCTTTAATGCAATCTTATGAAGAAAAACTTGAATTAGAAGTCTCCATCCCTAGAAAACTTTATGATGAGTGGGAACCTACTATTAAAATTAAGATTAAAGATCATGAATGCTATGCTTTGTGTGATTTGGGTGCTAGTGTTTCCACGATTCCAAAAACTTTGTGTGATGTGTTAGGTTTCCGTGAATTTGATGATTGTTCTTTAAATTTGCATTTTGCGGATTCCACCATTAAGAAACCTATGGGAAGGATTAATGATGTTCTTATTGTTGCAAATAGGAATTATGTGCGCGTAGATTTCATTGCTCTTGATATAGATTGCAATTCTACATGTCCTATTATTCTTGGTAGACCCTTCCTTAGAACGATTGGTGCAATTATTGATATGAAAGAAGGAAATATTAGAATCCAATTCCCATTAAGGAAAGGCATGGAACACTTTCCTAGTAATAAAATTAAATTACCTTATGAATCCATTATGAGATCCACTTATGGATTGCATACCAAAGATGATAATACCTAGATCTATTCTTGTTTTTATGCCTAGCTTGGGGCGTTAAACGATATCGCTTGTCGGGAGGCAACCCAATTTTATTTTTGTTTCTTGATTTTTGTTCCTGTTTAGTAATAAATAATTCATATAGCCTATGTTTGGATGTGTTTTTATGTTTTAATTAGTGTTTGTGCCAAGTAGAACCAATAGGATCTTCTTGGATGATAGTTGTTTGATATTGCTGAAAAAGACAGAAACTTTGCGCTCACGAAAATAATTGTTAAAATTCACCATAACGTGATAAATTGCTAATTCTTTTTGCAGTAGATCAATATACAAATTATCCAGGTTTTCCTAGTTTTCCAGAATTGTTGGAGTTCCATAAGTATTCGAACAAATCTGATTGCTACAGACTGTTCTGTTTTTGACAGATTCTGTTTTCCGTGTGTTGTTTGCTTATTTTGATGAATCTATGGCTAGTATCGGTGGGTATGAACCATAGAGAAGTTGGAATACAGTAGGTTTAACACCAATATAAATAAATAATGAGCTCATTACAGTACCTTAAAGTGGTGATTTGTTTTCTTATACTAACAGAGCTCATGAGATTTTCTGTCGAGTTTTGTGTTGTGAAGTTTTCAAGTTTTGGGTAAAGATTTGATGGATTTTGGAATAAGGAGTGGCAAGATCCTAAGCTTGGGGATGCCCAAGGCACCCCAAGGTAAAATTCAAGGACAACCAAAAGCCTAAGCTTGGGGATGCCCCAGAAGGCATCCCCTCTTTCGTCTTCGTCTATCGGTAACTTTACTTGAGGCTATATTTTTATTCACCACATGATATGTGTTTTGCTTGGAGCTTCTTGTATGATTTGAGTCTTTGCTTTTTAGTTTACCACAATCATCCTTTCTGTACACACCTTTTGGAGAGACACACATAAATCGGAATTTATTAGAATACTCTATGTGCTTCACTTATATCTTTTGAGCAAGATAATTTCGCTCTAGTGCTTCATTTATATATTTTAGAGCACGGTGGTGGTTTTATTTTATAGAAATTATTGATCTCTCATGCTTCACTTATATTATTTTGAGAGTCCTTTATAACAGCATGGTAATTTGCTTTGGCTATAAAAATAGTCCAAATACGATAGGCATCCAAGATGGGTATAATAAAAACTTTCATAAAAAGTGCATTGAATATTATGAGAAGTTTGATACTTGATGATTGTTTTGAGATATGAAGATGGTAATATTAGAGTCGTGCTAGTTGAGTAGTCGTGAATTTGAGAAATACTTGTGTTGGAGTTTGCAAGTCCCGTAGCATGCACGTATGGTAACCGTTGTGTGACAAATTTGAAACATGAGGTGTTCTTTGATTGTCATCCTTATGAGTGGCGGTCGGGGATGAGCGATGGTCTTTTCCTACCAATCTATCCCCTAGGAGCATGCGCGTAATGCTTGGTTTTTGATGACTTGTAGATTTTTGCAATAAGTATGCGAGTTCTTTATGACTAATTTTGAGTCCATGGATTATACGCACTCTCACCCTTCCATCATTGCTAGCCTCTTCGGTACCGTGCATTGCCCTTTCTCACCTTGAGAGTTGGTGCAAACTTCACCGGTGCATACAACCCCCGTGATAGGATACGCTCTATCACACATAAACCTCCTTATATATTCCTCAAAACAGCCACCATACCTACCTATTATGGCATTTCCATAGCCATTCCAAGATATATTGCCATGCAACTTTTCACCATTTCATTCATTATGACACGCTTCATCATTGTCATATTGCCTTGCATGATCATGTAGTTGAGACCGTATTTGTGGCAAAGCCACCATGCATAATTTATCATACATGTCACTCTTGATTCATTGCCCATCCCGGCACACCGCCGGAGGCATTCATAATTGAGTCATAGTTTGTTCTAGTATCGAGTTGTAATCATTGAGTTGTAAATAAATAGAAGTGTGTGATCATCATTAATAAAGCATTCCCCCAAATAGAAAAATAAAAAAGAGAGAAAGGCCAAAATAAAGGAAAGAAATAAAAGGGACAATGGTACTATCCTTTTTTCCACACTTGTGCTTCAAAGTAGCACCATGATCTTTATGATAGAGAGTCTCTTATTTTGTCACTTTCATATACTAGTGGGAATTTTTCATTATAGAACTTGGCTTGTATATTCCAACAATGGGCTTCCTCAAATGCCCTAGATCTTCGTGAGCAAGCAAGTTGGATGCACACCCACTTAGTTTATTTTGTTGAGCTTTCATACATTTATAGCTCTAGTGCATCCGTTGCATGTCAATCCCTACTCCTTGCATTGACATCAATTGATGGGCATCTCCCTAGCCCGTTGATTAGCCGCGTCAATGTGAGACTTTATCCTCTTTTGTCTTCTCCACACAACCCCCATCATTATATTCTATTCCACCCATAGTGCTATGTCCATGGCTCACGCTCATGTATTGCGTGAAAGTTGAAAAAACTTTGAGATTACTAAAGTATGAAACAGTTGCTTGGCTTGTCATCAGGGTTGTGCATGATGAGAGCATTTTTGTGTGACAAAAATGAAGCATAGCCAAACTATATGATTTTGTAGGGATAAGCTTTCTTTGGCCATGTTATTTTGAGAAGACATAATTGCTTAGTTAGTATGCTTGAAGTATTATTATTTTTATGTCAATATTAAACTTTTATCTTGAATCTTTCGGATCTGAACATTCATGCCACAATAAAGAGAATTACTTTGAAAATTATGTTAGGTAGCATTGCACTTCAAAAATTCTGTTTGTATCATTTACCTACTCGAGGAGGAGCGGGAATTAAGCTTGGGGATGCTTGATACGTTTCCAATGTATCTATAATTTTTGATTGTTCCATGCTATTATATTATCTGTTTTGGATGTTTAATGGGCTTTATTATGCACTTTTATATTATTTTTGGGACTAACCTATTAACCGAAGGCCAAGTGCAAATTGCTGTTTTCTTTGCCTATTTCAGTGTTTCGCAGAAAAGGAATATCAAATGGAATCTAAACGGAATGAAACCTTCGCGAGGATCTTTTTGGAACAAACGCAATCCAGGAGACTTGGAGTGGACGTCAAGGAAGCAACGAGGCGGACACGAGGTAGGAGAGCGGGCCCACGGGGGTTAGGCGCGCCCCCACCCTCGTGGGCCCCTCGTGGCTCCACCGACCTACTTCTTTCGCCTATATATACTCATATACCCTAAAAACATCCGAGAGCCCCACGAAACCCTATTTCCGCCGCCGCAACCTTCTGTACCCGTGAGATCCCTTCTTGGGGCCTTTTCCGGTGCTCCGCCAGAGGGGGAATCGATCACGGAGGGCTTCTACATCAACACCATACCCTCTCCGATGATGTGTGTGTAGTTTATCACAGACCTTCGGGTCCATAGTTATTAGCTAGATGGCTTCTTCTCTCTCCTTGGATCTCAATACAAAGTTCTCCTCGATTCTCTTGGAGATCTATTTGATGTAATTCTTTTTGCGGTGTGTTTGTCGAGATCCGATGAATTGTGGGTTTATGATCAAGATTATCTATGAACAATATTTGATTCTTCTCCGAATTCTTATATGCATGATTTAATATCTTTGCAAGTCTCTTCGAATTATCAGTTTGGTTTGGCCTACTATATTGATCTTTCTTGCAATGGGAGAAGTGCTTAGCCTTGGGTTCAATCTTGCGGTGTCCTTTCCTAGTGACAGCAGGGGCAGCAAGGCACGTATTGTATTGTTGCCATCGAGGATAAAAAGATGGGGTTTATATCATATTGCTTGAATTTATCCCTCTACATCATGTCATCTTGCCTAATGCGTTACTATGTTCTTATGAACCTAATACTCTAGATGCAAGCTGGATAGCGCTCGATGTGTGGAGTAATAGTAGTAGATGCAGAATCGTTTCGGTCTACTTGTCACGGACATGATGCCTATATACATGATCATGCCTAGATATTCTCATAACTATGCGCTTTTCTATCAATTGCTCGACAGTAATTTGTCCACCCACCATAGAATTTGCTATCTTGAGAGAAGCCACTAGTGAAACCTATGGCCCCCGGGTCTATCTTCCATCATATTAATCTCCCACCAACTAGCTATTTCTGTCGCCGTTTATTTTGCAATCTTTACTTTCCAATCTATACAACAAAAATACCAAAAATATTTATCTTATTATATTTATCAGATCTCACTTTTGCAAGTGGCCGTGAAGGGACTGACAACCCCTTTATCACGTTGGTTGCAAGGTTCTTGATTGTTTCTGTAGGTACGAGGGATTTGCGTGTAGTCTCCTACTAGATTGATACCTTGGTTCTCAAAAACTGAGGGAAATACTTACGCTACTTTGCTGCATCACCCTTTCCTCTTCAAGGGAAAACCAACGCATGCTCAAGAGGTAGCACCTCCACACACCGATACATGGAGCGCTCTGGTCATGTCTCCCTACCACACACAAACTTGCCCTGTGCCCTCTGACGTTCCGGTAGGCCAGTCATCCTATATCTTTGACTTGCACACACACAATTTCGATGGCTCTCTTTATCGATCTCGCACCCACCCACTTGATCCTCTCTTCGAATTTATCGATATCTATGACCCCTCCCTCTCTTCTCGTGGATCGCCCCCTCTATATATGATATAGATAGGCCTCTATTTCACACACATTGCATGTGTCAAATTTTTGTTTGAGATGTCATCGACACATATTCCCACAAATACATTCACAAAATCACACCCCCAAACAAAAAACACTCACGAATGCACACGCCATCTATCTAGGTTTGTATCTCTCCACACACATCGACATAGGTGGGGGACGTGCACGAAGAGAAGAGGTGCACGCACGGCGCACGTAATCCCGTCTCTTTCCCAACCACACCCGCACGGGTACATGGTGGAGCTCATTTCTGTACGAAAAGGCAGCCCACGTGGTAATTTGACACGTTTCTTGGTTGTCCACTTGATGGAGGATCGTCTACCACGGGTGAACAAACAAATTGCGACTTGACGCGTTATGCTAAAAAGAGGCAAACCATGTGGGGCCTACCTTAGAGGCAAGGCTCTATACACTCGAGATGCTCTGTACGTATTACTTTTGATGTTTCCCGTCAACTCGCAGAACGAGGAGAAGCTTGCTTAGTACGCCATCTCCCCCACCCATGGGCGCGGTGGCTCGCAGGACGAGGTGAAGCTTGCTTACTACGCCTTACGCCCACTCCCTCGCCCATGCGCGCGGTGGCTCGCAGGACGAGGAGAAAATTTTACTACTCCCTCCGTTTACTCCTCGTCCCTACCTTGGTTAGAGAGATTATCATATTGTTTGGAATATATGTCCTTTAGTAGATTTCAATATGAACTACTAGTACATACTCCAAACACTGATGTATATAGACGTATTTTAGAGTGTAGTTTCACTCATTTTGCTCTGTATGTAGTCCATATTGAAACGGAAGTAATAGTACGCACTCTCCCTCGCCCCTCGACCCTCGCCCACATGGTGGACGTGCATCAATTCATTTGGTCTTATATAGCCAGAACGATATATACTGCAGTACCATTATTGCTCGACTTCCTGAAGAGGCGAAGAGCCAATCACAAGGTTAATATTTTGGAGATGCCAAGCGCAAGGTTTATAGGAGAACGACTAGTAGTAGTACTAGTAGTACGTACCAGTGGTACGTACTGTACGAGGAAGAAGGCAAGAAGATGTATGTTTTGCGTGACAGTCTCTTCTTACAGGACGTGCTAGACCCAGTGGACCTAATTGTTGCAATGGGACTACTCCCTATCATAGATCGCACGATTCAGAGTGGTGGGCAGCGGTGATAATTCGGAGTTGCTTAGTCTTAAACCCCATGAAGAAGTGCCATCGAAAGGAATAGCCATCCTCTACACATGCTCCTATGTAAAATGAGTAAATGAGACAAAAAGAGAAAGAGACATAGTAATAAAAAATCACCAGCCTTAGATCTAGCCCTATTGTATCAGTGAATGATATTTCTACGTCGTGATTGACATGGCTATATTATTAACCATGCTACGGAGTTAGAAGAGGATTTTTATTTACTCACGGAGGTAGCAGCGGATGGATATCAACGAGGAGTGAAATGATGGCTGCTTCCTCGGTCAAACATAGAGAAAGGTGGGCCTCGTGATTTCACGGCTTATTAGTCATTATTGCTGCCTATACTCTTTGCCCATATATAATAACCGCGTGGTAGTACAGTAGTTGGCTATACTTTTAATAACCATGCTCGAAGAGAAGAGGTGCACACACCCACGCACATAGTGTACTAGTAGCACTCTTTGCGTCTTTTGCGTCTCCCCCAACCACACACGTGACACGGTGGAGCTCATTTCTATAAGATGATGCATCCCACGTGATAATTTGACGGGTCTAGTAGTAGTTACTCACTTATAAATAACGGAGGGTCGGGAACCACGCATGAACGGTCCCGCATCATTTATAAATAAAGTTTTTTTCTTCAGTGGCACGTACACAATATAAATAGGTTAATATGGAGAGAAAAGGAAACTGCTCCACTATATACATAGCCAGGACGAGCCTACATGGTTTCTTGTTGGGGTTGCTCTGTTCACACTCTCTCGCACAAAACGACTGTGGCCACATCTCTAACATCCCGGCGGATCACATCCGCCGGGGGAAGGGGTGGATGCTTAGTGTAGATGCGGTAGCCGTCGCCGACGGCGAAAACCCACTGTCGGCATGCCCGATCAGGGGTCCCGCTGTTCTCTCTCACAAAGCCGGTGAGGTTGCCTTCGTGCCTTGCTCACTACCGCGACATGGGCAGTTGCCACCTCCCGTCGCCCTCCTCTAGGTTGAGCTACATCCCGACATCCCTCAGGTACAACTTCCTTCACAGCCGGCTTGCACCACTGCTCCAGCTACCCACATCACTCCATGTGGATATTTCTCTACTTCTTTGCCCCGCACATACCTCTACTGGCTTCTACGTACTGTATTTGTGATGAGTTTATGTCTCATCAACTAGTCCCAGTAATCTTATTCTAATCACGCTTCTTCAATTTCTTTGCCACAGGGATGCTCATCTCGATTTTGGTGAAACCGCACAAAATGATCCGATGGTCAAAGGGTTGCAAACTTCATTTCTTTGGAAGCTCCAACGTTGCCAGCAAATTAAAGCCTGGTTAGGGTTTACGGTTCAAGGGCTAGGGACTGCATGGATCGTTTTTTTCTTTAGCTGTCTCTGTTCCAAAATAAGTGTCAACTTTAGTAGTAGTACAACTTTGTACTAAAGTTTGCATAAAGTTGAGACACTTATTTTTGGAACGGAGGGAGTACATATTGGCTATGATCTGTCAATCATTGAGATGCAATAGCATGCATGTTAGTCTCCTTTGTATTTTATGAAATGTTGCAACGGGCAACCTTGGATGCAAGATACATGAAACAGAAGCTGGAAGCTTCATAGCATTGTACAAATTTATCTCGCTGATAAATTACAGTACATACTATACTAGTACTATGTAAAGAGTTAGGTGTTGCACGGTGTCCAGAAAATATGGTGATAGTGTGAGGTGGGCCATGTAATCCCTGAGCCTGTGTGTTTTCACTGCTTTCGCACTCCTTCACCGTAAGAATGGAGAAAATTGTAATCTAGTAGCACCTCCTTTCGCCGAAAGCGTGGGACATCCAGCAGTCCGACCACCTCAGTAATAGTGACCAATGAGCCGTCAAATCACATAGACCCATCAGTAAGTTGGACGGATGAAGCAACCATCACTCTTGAATCCGCTTCTCCCTTCAACGCAGGCGCCAATGAGAGGTCGCGTCCGCTCTGCCCGGGCATGAATGCGGCACTGATTCTTTGGAGCAGCGCTGACCGTTTCGGGCAGGAAGCGCGCGTGAGCGATGGAGGGGCTTTGGGTGGGCCAGGATGGTCAGGAGCAGGCGTGGCAGTTGTCCACCTATCCCGACCAGATGCCCGGAAACGAGAGGATGCACCGACTCTTGTGGCTAAATCGTACACTACACACCATCTCTCTGTAGGAGTAGGTCAATGTGTCGCTCTCTCTAACACACACATGCTGTTAAACAAACACACACACACATGTTCATAGAATAGGAATATCGTGCGAGTGCGAAGCCACAGGAAGTGAGATACAAATGGAGTACGTACAAGAAGAGAAGAGGTGACGAATATTCCATCAAACCTGGACTGAGGAGTAGTACTCCCTCCGTCTAGGTGTTAAGTCATCTTACGAAAATAAGATATTCCCAAAATGTTTAGGCGTCGTCCATTAACTTCGCATCTCAATCCCCTCCTGGCCTCGTTGCTAGCGAGCGTTGTTACTTAGAGAGCGTTTGGATCCTTAGCAAGAACAATTTATAGCCTAGCCGGGCAAGGTTAGGCGTTTGGAACTGTTAAAATATGTTAGCTTTTGTGGGCCAGCTAGCTTGGGTGGGCTAGAAAAACCTTGCTAGCTCAGGAGAGCCAGATCGGCTCGCTTCCGACAGCAAACTTCACGCACGAAAAAATCGGCGACCCACTCATGACAATGATTTTCACGGGGCAAGGCTGGTAAGAAAAAGAACTAAACCGTTTGACCAGGCAAGGTTGGCAAAGCGAAAGCTGGCTAGCTGGGCTAGCCATAGTGGGAGTAACTTAGGTAGTAACATAGCACATCCCAAGAAAAAATTGCTTATGTGGCATGGAGTTAATGATGAAAGAGATGCTTGTGGTAACATAATATGTTACTGTAACATAACACACCCCGAGGTAAAATGAGTCTATATCTCAATTAATGAAGACTTGCATGTTACCATCCATATGTTACTACCCACTATGAAGGTACTACCTCCGTCCTGGTTTGTTGGTCCCCATTGTATTTCGTGTCAAATTTTGACCATAGATTGAACTAACAAAATGTTCATGCATGTCACAAAAAATTATATCATTGAAAACTATGTTCAAATACGAATCCAAGGATATAATTTTTGTTGACATGCATTAATATTTTGTTAGTTAAATCTTTGGTCAAAATTTGGCAGAAACTACAAAGGGGACCTATAAACCAGGACGAAGGTAGTAGTAACATAGACTAGTAACATATGCATGTTACTAGTCCAAGTTACTCACCACTATGACCAGCCTAAGCAATGTAACCAAACACTCCTTACTCTGCCTTGTTATCTCCCCCGGAAACCCAATGCATGGAGCGCAACTACGCGTTGATCAGTCAAGAAATCAAAGTCGGCTTGCATGCGAGTTAATACGTGGCCCTGCATGGTAGCTAAAATGGCATCTCTTAATTGTTGGGATTAATTGTTGAGTTTAGAGACAGAAATCAGGGCTTTGATTGGAGGAAGGACCAGTCAAGTTTCTCCTTCTCCTCCAATCTGCTTGCACCTTGGTCCCGCTGCACCTTCTAACGTGACTTATTACACCTAGACGGAGGGAGTAGTACGAGATATGGTGGCACAGTGACTTAGGTCGAATACAAGTGCCCAAAATTGTGTGCATGTTATAATAAGGATTCACTTAAAATAGCACGTGAGCGAGCAGAGGGATCAATTGGACAGTGTTCACGAGCAGTAGCGAGATGTCTGAGGTAAGATACACCGTTGGCGCTTTTAATTTTTCTTATTAATTTGTTTGTTTCACCCTCTGTTTGGTGGGACCCAACGTACTACATGGAGAGAGGTAAGGTGACTGAGGCTGCATTATTTCTGTACTACCAACACTGCTTTAAATCCCAAAAGACCTTACCACCAAAGCCACATGACACGATTATGATTTAAATCCCAATGACTCCCACGCAAAAAAAACACGGCATGCTTGTCACACGAATGCAGGAATGTATAAACGGTTATTTTCCTCTAACATAACGGGAGGGTGGTGTAGCTGGTTAGCCTGTTCGCTCATCAAACTTGATGTCTCGAGTTCGATTACTACACTTGATGATAATTTTGTTTTTGTTCGACTTCTCTCTTCCACCCAATGACAGGTAGGCCCCGCATGATAGAGAGAGAAAGTGATCTGGGGCGGTGCCAGGAGGATTCTTTGACTGGCCAAAATGGATGGATATGGAGCTATACGATCTCGTAGTGACCGTAAAATCACCTCATCACGTATACGCTGCAGCCTCGGCGCTTGTTTTCTAGGGTTTGCACTCTTCACTCTCTCTCTCCACTATATATATACATGCTGGAGCCTCAACGCTTGTAGTTGCTCTCTTCACACTCTCTCACCCTCTCCAGATCTAAACAAGACTTCGTTGGCCTCTCTCTCTCTCTCCCCTCACTACTGGTCATAGAGTCGGCAGGATCCGTTCGCTGGGAAGGGAAGGAGGCTTAACGCTGTCGCCGTCGGCGAGGGAGGGAATCCACTACCGGCGCAGCTGTTCTCTTTCACCCAGCGGCGGCGCGGGAGGGCCTCCGAACCCTTCTTCCTCGCCGCCGTACATAGTGTGGGCCGAACGACCTTCGGTCGCCCACCGAACCACACCCCAAGAACCTTAAGGTATAATTTACTTATTCCACATGCATTGCTCTAGCTGCATGTGGGCTTTTTCCGCTTCTGCACTCGAATCTAGGTGTTGGATCAAACAGGAAAGTAGTGGGGAAAGTTGTATAGCATGAATCTAGGACGTGGTTCAAAGAGTAAAGGAATGGGGGAAAGTAGTGGGGAAAGTTGTATAGCATGAATCTTGGACGTGGTTCAAAAAGGAAAGGAAGGGGGGAAAATAGTGGGGAAAGTTGTATAGCATGAATCTAGGACGTGGTTCAAAGAGGAAAGGAATGGGGGAAAGTAGCGGGGAAAGTTGTATAGCATGAATCTAGGACGTGGTTCAAAAGGAATGGAAGGGGGAAAGTAGTGGGGAAGTTGTATAGCATGAATCTAGGACGTGGTTCAAAGAGGAAAGGAATGGGGGAAAGTAGTGGGGAAAGTTGTATAGCATTAATCTAGGACGTGGTTCAAAGTGGAAAGGAAGGGGGAAAAGTACTAGTACAGACTAGCTATCCAGCACCTACGTTGGTTGAAAAGGGAAAACAATGACAAACGCAGTACGCACATCTGTAACAAACTGATCTTTTTGTTTTGGGGGACAAGGCTGTAGAGTTTGAGCAGAACTAGATTTGCTGCGCTCACATAGGGAAAGGTGTCTAAAGATAACAAAACTGGGACCAACACAAATATGCTCCTTGGTTGTTTGTTCTTTGTTGCAACAGACTGTGCATCACCCCTTCATACATCGGTAGATGCAAACGGTGCTGGTGCGTCCACTGTCCCGTGCAACTCTTTAGCTGTTGTTAATCTAAGGCCTTGTTTGGTTAAAAAGTCCTAGGACTTTTTTTAGTCCCAACCAAAAAGTCCCTAGTCCCTACCTGCTTGGTTCTAGGGACTAAACATGGACTAGAGCTTATTAAATGACATGCTAAAAGGCCATGTTACCCCTAGTAATGAACTAATAGAGATAAGGTGCGATGCGGGGCAGGGGCAACTGTTGGAAAAAGTCCCAAAAATTCTCTCCCTCGGGGTCTTCTTTCTTTAGTCCCAAATGCCCACTTTTAGTCCCTAAAAGTCCCTCCTGTTTGGTTTAGATGGGACTGACAGGGACTTTTTTAGTCCCTACACCAAAAAGTCCCTGTAAACAAACACCCTCTAATAGTGCCGCTGGAAAATTGATGCAATGCCACAGTTAAAAGCAAATTACATGTTTAACGAATTTTATTGTTAATATAATCTCTTTATTAATATGAATCAATGCCACCGTTTGAGAAATGCTACTGTCTTGCTTTCTTTCCCATTTATATAAGTTAGATGCTTCTTTTTGTTGGCTTCTGTGTCATCCACCGTTATTGACCACTAGTTGTTTCCTTTGCACCTCTGTGTAAACAGGGTTATCTACTTCATCTTGTTGCTATTGTGACGTTTTGTTGCACTGCACAAAACACTTTTGTTTTATGAGTGTTTTGTGCAGTTCAACCAAAATGTCACACCGACAACGTTGCTTGATTGCTTGATCTTAGTGGAACTGCACAAGAGGAGATCTTACTTCCTATTCGTGTTGGCAAATTTGGTTCAGATCTTCTTCTTGTGAGTTGTTTGAATTCCGCGTCATGAGAGGTCAGTACTAGCCTTCTTTCACATGATTGTGCAGTGTGCTTTCATATGTTGTGCTACTTGTATGGTAATCTTGCTTGATTTTAGTGAGCTGCACAAATGGAGACAAGACTTCCAATCTGTATGTGCACCGTAATATCCCATTGAGGTAAGATAAGGATATTTCACAACTGTTGTCCTATATTTTGTCACTTTCATCAGAAAATTAATGTCGTTGTTTAGTGCTATACTTGTGCTCCCTAATTGACATGCCAAATCTTACATTGAAGGCGAAGCTTGTCTGTTATTGAACCAAGTGATGAAGGGGAAGAACAAGCGGAAGAAAAACAAAAATCAACTCCCGGTGCTGTAATGAAGCACTGGAATTGTGATGACACAAGTAATGATATAGTTTTGCATCTTAATTTATTGCTATGGCTGGAACGAGCAATTGTTTTGCCACTGATTTGATGCCACTCTTAATGTAATATGTAATTATCTCTACTTGTGCAAACAGGGATCTTCTTTGAAGATACCATATATTTTAGTGGAACTGCACAAGAAGATGTTGGAAACATTAAACTAATCGAGGAGTATATAGTAAGCATGGCAACCACAGTAGATAACAATAGATAGTTCCAGAGAAGTGCTTGATCTGTATGCTCTACACAATAAGCCTCCTGACAAAGGTTGGTACTCGCCCACGGACTTCATCCATATGATTGAGCTTTGTCATCTCTATTGGTGTTGTGCTAGTGTTTAGATACTGTCATGAGAAAGTGGTATTGTCCTTGAGAAGTGCTTCATCTGTGCTATTTTAAATATTTCCTCTCCTTTTTTTCGAGCAAACAGGGATGCTAGCATTTAGTTGTCCTCTTGTCTTTGCACAACAGGATCATCCTCCTCTGAAGAAGAATATGGAGTACGTGAAGTGACTAGTTCTGATTATGCCAGGATGAAGAAGCCCTGTCTATCTTCTCATCAGAAGGAGCAGTTGAAGGATGGTTACATTACTCCCCACAAGACCAAACTAACTTCAGCTCAGAACGACTGACAGATCTCCATTTTTTTGCTGTGATGCGCAAGTACAGTGTTGTTCTAGGATTCTTTCCGGTGAGTTCCATTTTTTTAACAGTGTGCTCTACATGGACCATGTAGGTGCGTGTTCAAACTGTCAATTCATAGTACAGTTTGCTTTATACTAATCACTTTTTTGTACTTGTGCAAACAGGGGTGCTCAGCTTGATTTCAATGGGAACTGCACAAAATGTTCATGAATACATCAAATCATTCATTTCCACCACAAGAAAGGAGGTACCGATATGTTCAAGGCGTTGCAACATATAAGGGCGAAATCATACAAGCTACACGCGAATTTGGTTGATTTTGGTGGAACTGCACAAGAAGAACAACTGGTTTATTTAGCACGAGGTGCCATGTCAATGTCCGAACTGATGGCAAACCCTGCCCATTCCACAATCGTAGGCATTTGATATTTTGGAATGGGAAAACCTTGTCAAAGTTTGCTCATTGATGTACGCAAAACAACACACATTTGACATTTTGGAATGGGACAACCTTGTCAAATTTTGCTCATTGATGTTAGCAAGAAGACATGCGTTTGATATTGTCGAATGGGATGCCCTTTGCTGTCAGCAGCATCGATCGATTTTTCTTTATTCTTTAGTTGTGAAGTAAATATTGGCTCTGACATGTGAATCGCTGAGATGCATAATCATCGATTGTTTTGAATGTTCTCTATGAATTGCCAGGCCTGTGTGTTTGATTGCAATGTACAGGAACGCTAAAAAGCTGCTCAAACTCTTTGTACTCCCTCTGTTCCTTTTTACTTCGCACATTGTGAATGTTCATACTTTTTTCTATAAGATTGGTCAAAGTAGAGATACTTTGACTGCAGACAAAACTTGTATGCAGACTAAAAATGACCGGAGGGAGTACATGTGAAACTGCTGCAAATGAGGTGATCACCCTAGGAATAATGCTAGTACGTATTGTTTTGCATGTTCATCCAATGCAAGTGATACAAGAATTCAAACTAATCAAACTAAAATTCATTCATACACGGTCGGATTTCATATAAACATGCCAGATTTCATTACATTTCATACATTCATCAACTTAAAAGGGGTGCGCTAGAGGTATAATTAATTAACCGAAGCTACCCACCTGTGTCCGGCTGAGCTGAACATAAGCTTCTTCTCCAACGGACTAAGCTTCAGTGACTTAACCGCAGGTGCAGTTGGAAAACTGACATGTGGCCCAGATGCCTGTTGGGCCCACGTGTCAGTGAGCCAACTACACAACAGTTAAGTAGAAGCAGCGTCCTTCTCCAACATAGCTCGCCGACTCCATGTCGCCGCCAAGAAGCTAATCGGCAGTCAATGGTCAACCCGCCTAGCTTGGCTTCAACCGGAGGGTAGCAGCGGTGACCTTACTTGGACCCGAGCGACGACGACCTACCGTGTTCTACTCTTCCTCGTTTCTGTGTGGCGCGGCCTCGTTGGTAGCGGGGCGGGGCCTCAACGAAGCCAGCGATGTCCTCTATCTCGTTGACGGCGGGGCGCCACCTCGGCGGAGCGGGGGAAGTCCTCCCCCTCGTTGCCGGCAGGGTGGGGACTCGGCTGAGCCGACGATGTCCTCTACCTCGTTGTTGGCAGGATGGGGCCTCGGCGGAGTAGGGCCTCCGCCTCGGTGCCGGCGGGGCGGGGCCTCAGTGGAGCCGGCGGTGTCCTCTGCCTCGTTGTTGGCGCCGCGGGGCCTCGGCGGAGCAGGGCCTCGTCGACGCCAGCGGAGCGGGGACTCGTCGGAGCCGGCATTGTCCTCTGCCTCGTCCTTGGTCTCGCCAAACAGCGCCTCGCCCGCTTCATCGCCCTCTTTGTAGGCGGCCGCAGCCTCCGCCACCCGCATGCGGTACCGCCAGCGCTCGAGGCGGCTCTCGAGGGCGGAGCGATACGAGTCGAGCAGCGCCTCCTGCTCCGCCCGCTCCGCGGCGATCTGCTCCTCCGCCTGCAGGTGCTCCTGGAGGAGATGGTGGTTGTAGGCGGTGTCGGCCTGCTCCTCCTGGAACTGCTCCTGACGCTTCTGCCTCACCGTGTCCATGTATTGGGCACGGGCCTCGCCGATGGTCATGGTGCAATGCACCGACGAGGATGGCACAGAGGAGGGGGTTGGCTCCGGATCGTTGCTACCTAGCACTGCGTTGGTTTTTCCCTTGAAGAGGAAAGGGTGATGCAGTAAAGTAACGTAAGTATTTCCCTCAGTTTTTGAGAACCAAGGTATCAATCCAGTAGGAGACTATGCTCAAGTCCCTCGTACCTACACAAACAAATAAGAACCTTGCAACCAACGCGATAAAGGGGTTGTCAATCCCTTCACGGCCACTTGCAAAAGTGAGATCTGATAGAGATGATAAGATAATATTTTTGGTACTTTTATGATAAAGAGTAAAAGTAAAGAAAGCAAAATAAACGGTAATAGAAATAACGGTAGATTAAAATGATAGAGAATAGGCCCGGGGGCCATAGGTTTCACTAGTGGCTTCTCTCAAGAGCATAAGTATTCCGGTGGGTGAACAAATTACTGTCGAGCAATTGATAGAATTGAGCATAGTTATGAGAATATCTAGGCATGATCATGTATATAGGCATCACGTCTGTGACAAGTAGACCGACTCCTGCCTGCATCTACTACTATTACTCCACACATCAACCGCTATCCAGCATGCATGTAGAGTATTAAGTTCATAAGAATAGAGTAACGCATTAGGTAAGATGACATGATGTAGAGGGATAAACTCAAGCAATATGATATAAACCCCATCTTTTTATCCTCGATGGCAACAATACAATACGTGTCGTTTCCCCTACTGTCACTGGGATCGAGCACCGCAAGATTGAACCCAAAGCTAAGCACTTCTCCCATTGCAAGAAAGATCAATCTAGTAGGCCAAACCAAACTGATAATTCGAAGAGACTTGCAAAGATAACCAATCATACGTAAAAGAATTCAGAGGAGATTCAAATATTGTTCATAGATAATCTTGATCATAAACCCACAATTCATCAGATCTCGACAAATACACCGCAAAAGAAGATTACATCGAATAGATCTCCAAGAGAATCAAGGAGAACTTAGTATTGAGATCCAAAGAGAGAGAAGAAGCTCTAGCTAATAACTATGGACCAGAAGGTCAGAGGTAAACTACTCACACATCATCGGAGAGGCTATGGTGTTGATGTAGAAGCCCTCCGTGATCAATGCCCCCTCCGGCAGAGCGCCGAAAAAGGCCCCAAGATGGGATCTCACGGGTACAGAAGGTTGAGGCGGTGGAAATAGGGTTTCGGCTCCTGTTCTGATGTTTCCAGGGTATATGAGTATATATAGGCGAAAGAGGTCGGTCAGGAGAGCTACGAGGGGCCCACGAGGGTGGGGGGTGCGCCCAGGGGGGAGGGGCAGGCGCGCCTCCCTGCCTCGTGGCCTCCTCGTTGATTGCTTGGCGTCCACTCCAAGTCCTCTGGATCACGTTTGCTCCGAAAATCACATTCCCGAAGGTTTCATTCCGTTTGGACTCCGTTTGATATTCTTTCCTTCGAAACACTGAAATAGGCAAAAAAAACAGCAATTTGGGCTGGGCCTCCGGTTAATAGGTTAGTCCCAAAAATAATATAAAAGTGTATAATAAAGCCCATTGAACATCCAAAACAGATAATATAATAGCATGGAACAATCAAAAATTATAGATACGTTGGAGACGTATCAAGCATCCCCAAGCTTAATTCCTGCTCGTCCTCGAGTAGGTAAGTGATAAAAACAGAATTTTTGATGTGGAATGCTACTTAGCATAATTTTCAATGTAATTCTGTTTATTGTGGCATGAATATTTAGATCCAAAAGTTTCAAGATAAAAGTTTAATGTTGACATAAAAACAATAATACTTCAAACATGCTAACCAAGCAATTATGTCTTATCAAAATAACATAGCCAATGAAAGCTTATCCCTACAAAATCATATAGTTAGGCCATGCTTCAACTTCGTCACACAAAACGTTCTCATCATGCATAACCCCGATGACAAGCCGAGCAATTGGTTCATACTTTTTAGCGCGCTTCAGCCTTTTCAACCCTTACACAATACATGAGCGCAAGCCATGGATATAGCACTATGGGTGGAATAAAGTATAATGATGGGGGTTATGTGAGAAGACAAAAAGGTAGAAGGTCTCACATCGACGCGGCTAATCAATAGGCTATGGAGATGCCCATCAATTGATGTCAATGTGAGGAGTAGGGATTGCCATGCAACGGATGCACTAGAGCTATAAATATATGAGAGCTCAACAAAAGAAACTAAGTGGGTGTGCATCCAACTTGCTTGCTCACGAAGACCTAGGGCATTTTGAGGAAGCCCATCATTGGAATATACAAGCCAAGTTCTATAATGAAAAATTCCCACTAGTATATGAAAGTGACAACATAGGAGACTCTCTATCATGAAGATCACGGTGCTACTTTGAAGCACAAGTGTGGACAAAGGATAGTAACATTGTCCCTTCTCTCTTTTTCTCTCATTTTTTTCTTTTTTTTCTTTGGGCCTTCTCTTTTTTTTGGCCTCTTTTTTTATTTTTTTTATTTTGTCCGGAATCTCATCCCGACTTGTGGGGGAATCATAGTCTCCATCATCCTTTCCTCACATGGGACAATGCTCTAATAATGATGATCATCACACTTTTAATTATTTACAACTCAAGAATTACAACTCAACACTTAGAACAAAATATGACTCTATGTGAATGCCTCCGGCGGTGTACCGGGATATGCAATAAATCAAGAGTGACATGTATAAAAAATTATAAATGGTGGCTTTGCCACAAATACAATGTCAACTACATGATTATGCAAAGCAATATGACAATGATGGAGCGTGTCATAATAAACGAAACGGTGGAAAGTTGCATGGCAATATATCTCGGAATGGCTATGGAAATGCCATGATAGGTAGGTATGGTGGCTGTTTTGAGGAAGATATAAGGAGGTTTATGTGTGATAGAGCGTATCATATCACGGGGTTTGGATGCACCAGCGAAGTTTGCACCAACTCTCAAGGTGAGAAAGGGCAATGCACGGTACCGTAGAGGCTAGAAAATTGTGGAAGGTTGAGAGTGCGTATGATCCTTGGACTCACATTAGTTATAAAGAACTCATATACTTATTGCAAAAGTTTATTAGCCCTCGAATCAAAGTACTACTACGCATGCCCCTAGAGGGATAGATTGGTAGGAAAAGACCATCGCTCGTCCCCGACCGCCACTCATAAGGAAAGCAATAAAAGAACACCTTATGTGTAAAATTTGTAACACAACTTTTACCATACGTGCATGCTACGGGACTTGCCAACCTTAACACAAGTATTTCTCAGTTTCACAATTACTCAACTAGCATACTCTAATATTACCACCTTTATATCTCAAAACACTTATCAAGTATCAAACTTCTCACGATATTCAATGAACTCAATATGGAAGTTTTTATTATACTCATCTTGGATGCTTATCATATTAGGACTAATTTCACAATTAAAGCAAATTACCATGCTGTTTAAGACTCAAAATAATATAAGTGAAGCATGAGAGATCAATAATTTCTATAAAATAAAACCACCACCGTGCTCTAAAAGATATAAGTGAAGCACTAGAGCAAAAACTATATAGCTCAAAAGATATAAGTGAAGCACATAGAGTATTGTAATAAATTTTGAATCATGTGTGTCTCTCTCAAAAGGTGTGTACAGCAAATATGACTGTGGTAAACAAAAAGCAAAGACTCAAATCATACAAGACGCTCCAAGCATCCCCAAGCTTAAGATTTTGGTTGTCCTTGAATTTTACCTTGGGGTGCCTTGGGCATCCCCGAGCTTAGGCTCTTGCCACTCCTTGTTCCATAATCCATCAAATCTTTACCCAAAACTTGAAAACTTCACAACACAAAACTCAATAGAAAATCTCATGAGCTCCGTTAACGAAATAAAACAAACCACCACTTTAAGGTACTGTATTGAACTCATTGTTTATTTATTTTGGTGTTAAACCTACTTTATTACAACTTCTCTATGGTTTATAAACTCTTTTACTAGCCATAGATTCATCAAAATAAGCAAACAACACACGAAAAACAGAATCTGTCAAAAACAGAACAGTCTGTAGTAATCTGTATCTAACGCAAACTTCGGGAACTCAGAAAAATCCACCAAAATAGGACGACCTGGATAATTTGTTTATTGATCTACTGAAATTGGAATCAGTATTTTATCACGTTCTGGTGATTTTAAACAATTGTTTTCGTGAACAGAAAGTTTCTGGAATTTTCAGCAAGATCAAATAACTATCATCCAAGAAGATCCTATAGGTTTAACTTGGCACAAACACTAATTAAAACATAAAAACACATCTAATCAGAGGCTATCTCAAATATTTATTACTAAACAGAACCAAAAAGCAAGAAACTAAAATAAAATTGGGTTGCCTCCCAACAAGCGCTATCGTTTAACGCCCCTAGCTAGGCATGAAAGCGAGGATAGATCTAGGTATTGCCATCTTTGGTAGGCAATCCATAAGTGGCTCTCATAATAGATTCATAAGTTAATTTAATCTTCTTTCTAGGGAAGTGTTCCATGCCTTTCCTTAACGGAAATTGGAATATAATATTCCCTTCCTTCATATCAATAATTGCACCGATCGTTCTAAGGAAAGGTCTACCAAGAATAATAGGACATGAAGGATTGCAATCTATATCAAGAACAATAAAATCTACGGGCACATAATTCCTATTTGCAACAATAAGAACATCATTAATTCTTCCCATAGGTTTCTTGATAGTGGAATCCGCAAGGTGCAAGTTTAAAGAGCAATCATCAAATTCATGGAAACCTAACAAATCACACAAAGTTTTTGGAATGGTGGAAACACTAGCACCCAAATCACACAAAGCGTAGAATTCATGATCTTTAATTTTAATTTTAATTGTAGGTTCCCACTCATCATAAAGTTTTCTAGGGATAGAAACTTCCAACTCAAGTTTTTCTTCATAAGATTGCATCAAAGCATCAACGATGTGTTTAGTAAAGGCTTTATTTTGACTATAAGCATGAGGAGAATTTAGCATGGATTGCAACAAGGAAATACAATCTATTAAAGAGCAATTATCATAGTTAAATTCCTTGAAATCCAAAATAGTGGGCTCATTGCTATCTAAAGTTTTAACATCTTCAATCCCACTTTTACCAATTTTTGCATCAAGATCTAAAAACTCTGAATTATTGGGACGCCTTTTAACTGAAGTTGACTCATCTCTAGTCCCATCATTATAAAGATTCATATTGCAAAACAAAGATTTAATAGGAGACACATCAGTAACTTTTAGATCTTCATCTTTATTCTTATAAAAACTAGAAGAACACGCCTTTACAAAGCAATCTTTCTTAGCGCGTATCCTAGCGGTTCTTTCTTTGCACTCATAAATGGAAATTCTCATGGATTTGAGAGACTCATTGATATCATGCTTAGGTGGAATAGATCTAAGCTTCAAAGAATCAACATCAAGAGAAATTCTATCCATGTTCCTAGCCAATTCATCAACCTTAAGCAATTTTTCTTCAAGCAAAGCATTGAAATTATTTTGTGAATTCATAAACTCTTTAACACTGGTCTCAAAATCAGAGGGCAAATTATTAAAATTTCCATAAGAATTGTTGTAGGAATTACCATAATTATTAGAGGGATTACTAGGATACGACCTAGTATTAAAGTTTCCTCTATAGGCGTTGTTGCCAAAATTGTTCGTACCAACAAAATTCACATCCATAGATTCATTATTATTCTCAATCAAAGTAGACAAAGGCATATCATTAGGATCACAAGAAACACTCTTATTAGCAAACAATTTCATAAGTTCATCCATCTTTCCACTCAAAACATTAATTTCTTCAATCGCATGAACCTTTTTACTAGTAGATCTTTTAGTGTGCCATTGAGAATAATTAACCATAATATTATCTAGGAGTTTAGTAGCTTCTCCTAAAGTGATTTCCATAAAAGTGCCTCCCGCGGCCGAATCTAAAAGATTTCTAGAAGAAAAATTCAATCCGGCATAAATTTTTTGTATAATCATCCACAAATTCATGTGGTGAATAAAAATATAGCCCCAAGTTACCGATAGACGAAGACGAAAGAGGGGATGCCTTCCGGGGCATCCCCAAGCTTAAGATTTTGGTTGTCCTTGAATTTTACCTTGGGGTGCCTTGGGCATCCCCGAGCTTAGGCTCTTGCCACTCCTTGTTCCATAATCCATCAAATCTTTACCCAAAACTTGAAAACTTCACAACACAAAACTCAATAGAAAATCTCATGAGCTCCGTTAACGAAATAAAACAAACCACCACTTTAAGGTACTGTATTGAACTCATTGTTTATTTATTTTGGTGTTAAACCTACTTGATTACAACTTCTCTATGGTTTATAAACTCTTTTACTAGCCATAGATTCATCAAAATAAGCAAACAACACACGAAAAACAGAATCTGTCAAAAACAGAACAGTCTGTAGTAATCTGTATCTAACGCAAACTTCGGGAACTCAGAAAAATCCACCAAAATAGGACGACCTGGATAATTTGTTTATTGATCTACTGCAATTGGAATCAGTATTTTATCACGTTCTGGTGATTTTAAACAATTGTTTTCGTGAACAGAAAGTTTCTGGAATTTTCAGCAAGATCAAATAACTATCATCCAAGAAGATCCTATAGGTTTAACTTGGCACAAACACTAATTAAAACATAAAAACACATCTAATCAGAGGCTATCTCAAATATTTAGTAGGCCAAACCAAACTGATAATTCGAAGAGACTTGCAAAGATAACCAATCATACATAAAATAATTCAGAGAAGATTCAAATATTGTTCATAGATAATCTTGATCATAAACCCACAATTCATCGGATCTCGACAAACACACCGCAAAAGAAGATTACATCGAATAGATCTCCAAGAGAATCGAGGAGAACTTTGTATTGAGATCCAAAGAGAGAGAAGAAGCCATCTATCTAATAACTATGGACCCGAAGGTCTGAGGTAAACTACTCACACATCATCGAAGAGGCTATGGTGTTGATGTAGAAGCCCTCCGTGATCAATGCCCCCTCCGGCGGAGCGCTGGAAAAGGCCCCAAGATGGGATCTCACGGGTATAGAAGGTTGTGGCGGTGGAAATAGCGTTTCGGCTCCTGTTCTGATGTTTCCAGGGTATATGAGTATATATAGGCGAAAGAGGTCGGTCAGGAGAGCTACGAAGGGCCCACGAGGGTGGGGGGCGCGCCTGCCCAGGCGCGCCTCCCTGCCTTGTTGCCTCCTTTATGATTGATTGACGTCCACTCCAAGTCCTCTGGGTCATGTTTGTTCCGAAAATCACGTTCCCGAAGGTTTCATTCCATTTGGACTCCGTTTGATATTCCTCTCCTTCGAAACACTGAAATAGGCAAAAAAAACAACAATTTGGGCTGGGCCTTCGGTTAATAGGTTAGTCCCAAAAATAATATAAAAGTGTATAATAAAGCCCATTGAACATCCAAAACAGATAATATAATAGCATGGAACAATAAAAAATTATAGATACATTGGAGACGTATCAATCGTCGACTACCATGTTCTTCATTGGGACGTCGTCGTCCTCCGGCTGCCTGCCAGCCAGCCAGTCGGCAGCAATGGCTGTCATCTCCTTGTGGTCCGTCGTCCGCCCATTCCGAAGAGCGCTGGAGCGCGAGGAAGCCATGGTGGGCAGTAGTGGTGTGGACAGGAGAAAGGGAACGAAGGCGGATGACTGCGGCTATGGCCGGCGCAGCAGTTTATATAGAAATGGTGGGCGGTGGAGGGACGGACGTGTGGCGCCAGAGTAGCTGCCTCCACAAACGCGTATCATTAATGTGGGCAGTATACGGACGGACGGACGACACTTGTGTCGTTTGAAGGCGGAGCAATCGCCTACACTGGGATGCGGGGCGGGTGGCACTGACCGTTTCAGGCGGAAAGCGCGCGCGGGCGAGGGAGGCGGTCTGGGTGGGCCAGGGCAGTCAGACTCGTGCTTGGCAGCGGGTCGGTCCAGCAGCCGGACATGCTGGCTCGCCAGCGAGCTCGCCGAGCTGAGCAACGACAATCAGACGATGGACGTAGCTTCCGACCAGGAGCCGGCGCCACTGTCCAAGCCGGATCATGCCGTGTTCACCATAGAGCAGGTGCGGCCACACTTCGACGACTTAATGGCGGAAGAGCTACCAGCACAGGAGGACCTGTACTACAACCTCCGTCTCCTGAACGAGCACCGGTGAACAAGCGAACGACAATGCCGTCGCGGTCATGTGGCCCTATGATCCTGGCTTCCCGAATGAGCAGCGGGCGTTGTATCAGACCATCCGTAGGGCCCGCGAGGCCCTCTCCGTCGTCCTTCGAGTTGTTACACTCGCCGTGGCGCCGCCGTCTCGCGTTGTCAACATGGTCAACGGACATGAGGAATGAGGAGATGACTTTACTTGGAGAGGATGACAGTGGGGACCCACTAGGGCCATAGCCGCACGTACACAAGTGCCTCCTTATTATATACAACTATAATTTTATTTTGCTTCCTCCTGGTTTCCTCACATCACGGTCCCACACCATTGTCAACCTATGTAGTCAATAAACGAGAGAATTGCACAAGGAGCGGCCGACAGCTGGGACCAATCAGCTCAAGTAGTATTTGTGTTTTTGAGGTGTGAGCACTGCAAAGTTTTTCTTGAGCGATGTTTTTGTTGTTGTTCAGAGGAGAGCAGGGTATTAACTGGGCGGGCTGTGGCCCGTCTAGCCCAGGCCAGATATCCAGCCCAGATATTAATTTGTTTCAAGCTGAAAATGGCTAGCCCAGCTATACTTTTTTTTGAGGAATACCCAGGCAAGGTCAACTTGTTATTCTCCGCCCCGCTGGGCTGCAAATCTTTCCTAGGAGGGATGCATTAGGCTTAACAAGAAAACGGGCTTTAAGAAATAATAAATGGGATGTAATTATAAAAACTGGGCTGTAACTATAAAAAATGCACCAAACACGTAATTAGTTTATAAAATATTATTTTTGGATTTTGAAAATTTTAATTTCATTAATTGTTGCACGCGCAATGTTTCGTTGGATTTTTACATAATACAAATTTATATTGAAATTGTATTTAATTTGACTAGAAATTTCTGGATAAAAATATTTCGGATCCCATCAAAATGTGGGAAATTTTATTGAATTCTGTTTTGAACTGTTGGTTGAAATTATTAATCGTTGTCCTAGCTAGAAATGGGCTGTACTTTTAACAAACTGTAAATGGGTTGTAGTAAATTCCATTAGAATTCAAAAATGGGCTGTACATTCTTACACATCTCAAATGGGCTATAAGTTCTTTGCCACACACTTGTGGGCCTACTAAGTTGACGTGTCCCCTAAATAAAGTAAGTTGACGCATATGCAAGGCTTTGTCAACTTATAGTCAACACACGGTTCTAGCAACAGCGGCCGTTGGATGTCCATCCAACGGATGTCGTGCTTCTTCTTCGATCTCGGATATTCTAGCTTCACCCGCCCAAAAAATGATTCCTTCTGTGACATCTGGGGCGCACCGTTTCGGTGGCTGACCTGTGGGCCTACTAAGTTGATGCGTACCAAGGGCTTTGTCAACTTAGTCAATATAAATGATTCTAGCTGCAGTGACCGTACGATGTCCATCTAATGGCCGTCGTGCTTCTTCAACCTCTGGTCTTCTTTCTCCAGCCGCCCAAAGCAGCGCTGGTTGTGTCACCTGCTCTTGCCTCCCATGGCCGGTTGTGCTGCCGCGGAGGCCTCACCGCCCCCTACTACTCCCACCGCTGGCCAGGCCATCCCTCCACTCACCCACACCCCATGTTATTCTGCGGCGACGACAGCCTCACACCCAAGCCGAACCAGTGAACACTCGTACTCCTCTCCACGTGGGCATCCACTGTCGTGTCTTCCCTGGCTCCACGTCGTCCCCTTCCTAGGCCTCGCCGTCGTCCACCGCCTTGGTGCTCTCGGCGCGGCATGGTCAATGTGGTCAAGGAACAACTTCCATTGGAAGAGTACTGTACGTGGAGAGGCTGATAGCTGGGTCCACGGCCGCAACAAGGAAGTGCCTCCTTATTATGCGGAACATAATGATTCCTCCACCTGGCAGCAGGGACCCACCAGACGGGCCACCGTATTTCACGAAAAAAAGTTTCCCCCTGACTGCTGGGACCCACCAGCTACATCTTCGCACGCAACGAAGTGCGTCCATATTACGGGCGAAAAAAAGATTCGCCCCTTGACTGCTGGGACCCACCAGCTACATCTTCACACGCAAGGAATGGTCTAACAGTCGGGACCCGCCTGGTCGAAGCGTACGTAGCGTTGTCATTCTAGCCGCGAACGTGTACATACATACGATCGGTCTGTCTGCAAGGTGCATCAATGAATCGTGGCCATGTAAGGAAGGGCACGTATCGTAGTAGAAGCGCGCACGTAGCATGTCATGCAGTCCCGTTAATATCGTGTACACGTACGTACAGTGGCCAGGGTGCAAGAAAGTAAATACGGCCACGTACATACATACGGGCGGGGTCTTGAACGCCTACTCGCGCATACGTACGGCCAGGGCTCATGTACATGGCCGGGTCGGAACGGAGAAACTGCGTCGTCGTCGTGTTCATCGGGAGCCAACCAGCTTGGACGGAACAACTGATCGAAACGAGGCCTGGCGTACCGCAGAACGGAGGAAACAGCCTTGTGTTTGACCGTCCACGGTCGAAACGGGATCCTGTTCATCAAGAGGGGTCTGGCGTACCGCAAAACGGAGGAAACGGACTTCTCTTGGACCTCCTACAGTCGAAACAGGGTCCTGTTGATCGGGAGGGGTGTGGCGTACCGCAAAACGGAGGAAACAAACTTGTGTTGGAGCGCTACGGTCAAAACGGGGGTCCTGTTCATCGAGAGGGGTGTGGCGTACCGCAAAACGGGACTCCACGGGATATTGTTCATCTCCACCGTCGACCTCCTCCAGCCTCCACGGGCTACTGTTCATCCACCGTCGACCTCCAGCCTCCACCTGCGAGTGTTCATCCACGGGCTCCTATTCATCCAACCTCCACTTCTCCTCCACCGGCTATTGTTCAACCACCCCTCTCCACGGGGTCCTGTTCAACCACCCCTCTCCACGGGTTACTGTTCATCCAGCCCTCCACCGGCTACTGTTCAACTAGCCCTCCATGGGGTCCCATTCATCCAGCCCTCCATGGGGTCCTGTTCATCTACCCCCCAACCGGCTCGATCGATCGGGGTCCTATTCATCCAGCGGCAACGACCTCTACTACCACGGGGTCCTGTTCATCCACCCCCACCAGGAACTGTTCATCCACCCCCAATAACGCTCACTGTTCATCAATAGGTAGCAGGTTCGATCGGCTTCAGTTAGCAGCAGTAGTGAAGGAATCGCTCGATCGGGTTCAGTTAACAGCCATCGAACGATCACTCGGGTTCAGTAACGCGTAGCCTGCAGTGCAATCGCTCGGGTTCAGTAGGCGAACGCCTCGCTCGGGTTCAGTTAGAGCCCAGTGCCTCGCACCCACGCGCGTACGTGTACGAGAGAAACGCGCATCGCTCGGCCCCAACCACCCACCGTAACCGGGAACTCCCCGATATTTTCCTCGCCCTCGCTTCTACCACAGTTTTTTCTGTCATGGACGGCCCAAAGAATGTCATACAGCTGCGTCTTCGGCCCGCCCAGGACGAAAAGCCCATTTTCTGTCATGATTTTTTGTCATAGAAGTAGGAGCCCACCACATCTATGATGATACCGGGTTTTGTCACAATTATCGTCATAGAAGTGTCATAAGTATGACAGAAAAAAATTAGTTCGGCCCAAAATGTCACGGATGTGTCTTTTTTTTGTAGTGATTGTTTGATCCATTTTGCATATGTGGAAATGAGTTGTCCATGAATATCAGTCAAGTCAAGAAACTCAGAAAGATTGTTACGATAAAGAAATTAGTGACAAAAAAATAACAAGATCTTTGTCTGCACAATGAAGAAGACATCAGTTCACTACGGGATGGTACTAACTATTATACCTTGTCTTTTTAATTCCTTTGCGCCATTTCAAATCTAGAGAAGATATTTATGCATATCCTTGTTTTCAGGCCTTTTCAAAGCAGTTCACTAATGATTACCTGTCAAACCACCTGTATGGTCAGGAGGCGAGGAAGGTTTTCATACAACACCCACGGTTCAATATTGAAGTGTTCCTGAAGAGGACGAATGATGGACGGTCAATCATCCACAGACACTGGCCTAAAGTTGCAAAGACCTTCAACATCAATGAAGGCTCAATATTCACCTTCCACTTCAGCAGTTTACCAGATGAGATTCATCTGTCTATGTACTATCTATGATGCTAATTTTGAAAGGTTATAGATGTTGCATGTGAAACTCGGTGCTGGTGCAGTTGTGTAATGGGGTAGCTGAGTGCTGAAGCTATATGATGTTGTACTCTAATGTATTTCAATTATGAAATCTTGCTTCCTTAATATGGAAATGAAATATATTGTTTGCTTAATATGAACTGTCAATTAGATTAATAAATGGATTATTAATAATAGGCCAATTAGCCTGCTAATGGCAAATTAGCCTGCTAATGGCAAATTAGCCTGCTAATTGGGTTTTTCTATTGCAAACGGTTATTGAGAAAACACAGTGGGCGATGATCTCAGGCAACAAACACCATTTCTAGGAATAAACCGTGTTGGATCAATGCACAATCACACACGACATCCTCTTGAAAAATGTTTGCGTTAGGCCACCTTGCGCAAACATTTACCACATAAAAAGTGTGTGTGATGGACAACCTTTGGCTCACAGTTTCTTCTACGCACCTTGTGTGATGCATTCAATAATGCAAACGATAAAATTGTTAATATCGTGTGCAATGGCAATGCTGTCACAAACAATTTAGTGGGTTAACTTGTGTGTGATGTACCTACGAACGGAAACGTTTTCCTTGGAGTGACTCTGTGGGATTTATATGCGAACGAAAATGTACTTCTTAGAGTAACTGTGTGGGATCTACATACTAACAGAAACGCATTCCTTGGATTGACTGTGTGGAATGTACATACGAACGGAAACATTTAGCCGAGACTGACTGTGTGGGATGTACTTACGACGGGAAACAATTTGGCCTGTATAATTGTATTTTTTAGCACAACTGTACGTATAACGGTATTTAATTGCTCGCCCGTCGCACACGACCTCATTTTTCTGAGCATGTGTACCAGGAGGGCCTATCCCCGACTGTTTTTGGGTCGTGTGGGAAGGACACCGCATATCGCAGTCACTCACATGGCGACGGTTCAGAACGCCGTTGCGGAAAGGGGTTAAAAACCGTCTGTATAGCACTTCGTTGTACCAGTGTAATAACTACTCCACAATGCATTCTCTTAGGCCCAAATATGGTGAAGTGTCATGTAGTCCACGTTCACATGAAACAACTAAGGGAATCACAACATACATATCATCAAAATATCGAACACATATCAAGTTCACATGATTACTTGCAACAAGATTTCTCCCGTGACCTCAAGAACAAAAGTAACTACTCACAAATGATAATCATGCTCAAGATCAGAGGGGTATTAAATAGCATAATGGATCTGAACATATAATCTTCCACCAAATAAACCATATAGTAATCAACTACAAGATGTAATCAACACTACTAGTCACCCACAAGCACCAATCTAAGGTTCCGGTACAAAGATTGAACACCAGAGATGAACTAGGGTTTGAGAGGAGATGGTGCTGTTGAATATGTTGATGGAGATTGCCCTCACATAGATGGGAGAGTTGTTGGTGATGATGATGACGATGATTTCCCCCTTCGGGAAGGAAGTTCCCCCGGCGGAATCGCTCCGCCGGAGGGCAAAAGTGCTCCTGCCCAAGTTCTGACTCGAGAAGGCGGTGCTTCGTCCTGAAAGTCCTCTCCTTCTTTTTTAGGTCAAAATGACTTATATACCAGAAGATGGGCACCGGAGGTGGGCCGAGGAGGGCACAACCCACCAGGGCGCGCCTGGGGGGCCTGGCGCTCCTAAGTGGGTTGTGCCCACCTGGTGGGCCTCCTCCGGTAGTTATTTGCTCCAGTATTTTTTATATATTGCAAAATAATTCTCTGTAAATTTTCAGCTCATTTGGAGATGTGCAGAATAGGTAACTCTGACATAGCTTTTCCAGGTCCAGAATTCCAGCTGCCGGCATTCCCCCTCTTTGTGTAAACCTTGCACATTATGAGAGAAAAGGCATTAGAAATACTACAAAAAGCATTATTATGCATAAAAACATTATAAATAACAGTAGGAGAATATGATGCAAAATGGACGTATCAACTCCCCCAAGCTTAGACCTCGCTTGTCCTCAAGCGAAAACCGAAATCGAAAAACATGCCCACATGTTTAGAGAGAGAGAGAGGTGTCGATAAAAACAAAGTACAGACATAGAAGCATCATGTATATTATTATAACAACAACAAAATTTAACATAAAACTTCGTCATAGGAATTTCATCATATAACTTCACATGAACAAGTAACAATTCATCACAACATTGAAGTATAAAGCATAAACTCTATTGAAACCAACAAACTATGTTCCCAGTCAACTTTGCAACTACAATACATCATCTTTTCAGGAAGGGTCACGTGTCGGAGCCTTTTGGCAAGTCCACATACTCAACCATCATATAGTCTTCTATCTTTGCTAACACTCACCGCATACACATGAGCAAAAAGTTTCAACCAGACACATAGAAAGATAGGGGCTTATAGTTTCCTCCCAACGTATTCACCTCAAGGGTGATTTCAACAATAATAACTCATGCTCATCCATATCCAACTGGATATATGTTCCTAGATCTTTCCGCACCACATGATGCTTGCAAAAGAGAAAATAAAAAGGAATAGGGAAGAATACTTTGACTCTTGCATAAAAGTAAATACATAAAAGTAAAAGATAGGCCCTTCACAGAGGGAAGCAAAGGTTCCCTTGTGCTTTTTGGTTGTTGCTACCTCTTGAGCACTGCGTTGGTTTTCCCTTGATGAGGAAAGGGTGATGCAACAAAGTAGTGTAAGTATTTCCCTCATTTTTTGAGAACCAAGGTATCAATCCAGTAGGAGGCTATGCGCGAGTCCCTCGCACCTACACAAACAAATAAATCCTCGCAACCAACGCGATAAGGGGTTGTCAATCCCTACACGGTCACTTACGAGAGTGAGATCTGATAGATATGATAGGATAATTTTTTTGGTATTTTTATGATAAAGATGCAAAGTAAAATAAAAGCAAAGTAAAAAGCAAAGGAAATAACTAAGTGTTGGAAGATTAATATGATGAAGATAGACCTGGGGGCCATAGGTTTCACTAGTGGCTTCTCTCAAGAGCATAAGTATTTTACAGTGGGTGAACAAATTACTGTTGAGAAATTGACAGAATTGAGCATAGTTATGAGAATATCTAGGTATGATCATGTATATAGGCATCACGTCCGAGACAAGTAGACCGACTCCTGCCTGCATCTACTACTATTACTCCACTCATCGACCGCTATCCAGCATGCATCTAGAGTATTAAGTTCATGAAAACAGAGTAACGCCTTAAGCAAGATGACATGATGTAGAGGGATAAATTCATGCAATATGATAAAAAAAACCCATCTTGTTATCCTCGATGGCAACAATACAATACGTGCCTTGCTGCCCCTACTGTCACTGGGAAAGGACACCGCAAGATTGAACCCAAAGCTAAGCACTTCTCCCATTGCAAGAAAGATCAATCTAGTAGGCCAAACCAAACTGATAATTCGAAGAGACTTGCAAAGATAACCAATCAAACATAAAAGAATTCAGAAGATTCAAATATTGTTCATAGATAAACTTGATCATAAACCCATAATTCATCGGTCTCAAGAAACACACCGCAAAAGAAGATTACATCGAATAGATCTCCACGAGAGAGGGGGAGAACATTGTATTGAGATCCAAAAAGAGAGAGAAAGCCATCTAGCTAATAACTATGGACCCGAAGGTCTGAGGTAAACTACTCACACTTCATCGGAGGGGCTATGGTGTTGATGTAGAAGCCCTCCGTGATCGATGCCCCCTCCGGCGGAGCTCCGGAACAGGCCCCAAGATGGGATCTCGTGGGTACAGAAGGTTGCGGCGGTGGAATTAGGTTTTTGGCTCCGTATCTGATCGTTTGGGGGTACGTAGGTATATATAGGAGGAAGGAGTACGTCGGTGGAGCAACAGGGGGCCCATGAGGGTGGAGGGCGCGCGGGGGGGGGGGGGGGGGGTAGGCGCGCCCCCTACCTCGTGGCCTCCTCTTTTATTTCTTGACGTAGGGTCCAAGTCTCCTGGATCTTGTTCGTTCCAAAAATCACGTTCCCGAAGGTTTCATTCCGTTTGGACTCCGTTTGATATTCTTTTTCCGCGAAACTCTGAAATAGGCAAAAAACAACAATTCTGGACTGGGCCTCCGGTTAATAGGTTAGTCCCAAAAATAATATAAAAGTGAATAATAAAGCCCAATAATGTCCAAAACATAAGATAATATAGCATGGAGCAATCAAAAATTATAGATACGTTGGAAACGTATCAAGCATCCCCAAGCTTAATTCCTGCTCGTCCTCGAGTAGGTAAATGATAAAAACAGAATTTTTGATGCGAAATGCTACTAGGCATAATTTTAATGTAATTCTTCTTAATTGTGGTATGAATATTCAGAACCGAAATATTCAAGATAAAAGTTTAATATTGACATAAAAAATAATAATACTTCAAGCATACTAACCAAGCAGTCATGTCTTCTCATAATAACATGGCCAAAGAAAGTTATCCCTACAAAATCATATAGTCTGGCTATGCTCTATCTTCACCACACAAAGTATTTAAATCATGCACAACCCCGATGACAAGCCAAACAATTGTTTCATACTTTTGACATTTTCAAACTTTTTCAATCTTCACGCAATACATGAGCGTGAGCCTTGGACATAACACTATATGTGGAATAGAATGGTGGTTGTGGAGAAGACAAAAAGGGAGAAGATAGTCTCACATGAACTAGGCGTATCAACGGGCTATGGAGATGCCCATCAATAGATATCAATGTGAGTGAGTAGGGATTGCCATGCAACGGATGCACTAGAGCTATAAGTATATGAAAGCTCAACAAAAGAAACTAAGTGGGTGTGCATCCAACTCGCTTGCTCACGAAGACCTAGGGCATTTTGAGGAAGCCCATCATTGGAATATACAAGCCAAGTTCTATAATGAAAAATTACCACTAGTATATGAAAGTGACAAAATGAGAGACTCTCTATCATGAAGATCATGGTGCTACTTTGAAGCACAAGTGTGGTAAAAGGATAGTAACATTGTCCCTTCTCTCTTTTTCTCTCATTTTTTTTTATTTTCAGCCTTTTCCCTTTTTTATGGACTCTTTTCTCCTTTTTTTTTATTTAGTCCGGAGTCTCATCCCGACTTGTGGGGGAATCATAGTCTCCATCATCCTTTCCTCACTTGGGACAATGCTCTAATAATGATGATCATCACACTTTTATTTACTTACAACTCAAAAATTACAACTCAATACTTAGAACAAAATATGACTCTATGTGAATGCCTCCGGCGGTGTACCGGGATATGCAATGAATCAAGAGCGACATGTATGAAAGAATTATGAACGGTGGCTTTGCCACAAATACAATGTCAACTACATGATCATGCAAAGCAATATGACAATGATGGAGCATGTCATAGTAATCGGAATGGTGGTAAGTTCCATGGCAATATATCTCGGAATGACTATGGAAATGCCATGATAGGTAGGTATGGTGGCTGTTTTGAGGAAGGTTTATGGTGGATGTATGATACCGGCGAAAAGTGCGCGGTATTAGAGAGGCTACCAAAGGTGGAAGGAAGAAAAGTGCGTATAATCCATGGACTCAACATTAGTCATAAAGAACTCATATACTTATTGCAAAAATCTACAAGTTATGAAAGCAAAGTATTACGCGCATTCTCCTAGGGGGATAGATTGGTAGGAAAAGACCATCGCTCGTCCCCGACCGCCACTCATAAGGAAGATAATCAATAAATAAATTATGCTCCGACTTCATCACATAACGGTTCACCATACGTGCATGCTACGGGAATCACAAACTTTAACACAAGTATCTCTCAAATTCACAACTACTGAACTAGCATGACTCTAATATCACCATCTTTATATCTCAAAACAATTATCAAGCATCAAACTTTTCTTAGTATTCAACACACTCATAAGAAAGTTTTTACAAATCTTGAATACCTAGCATATTAGGATTATTTAAGCAAATTACCATGCTATTTAAGACTCTCAAAATAATCTAAGTGAAGCATGAGAGATCAATAGTTTCTATAAAACAAATCCACCACCGTGCTCTAAAAGATATAAGTGAAGACCTAGAGCAAAACTATATAACTCAAAAGATATAAGTGAAGCACATAGAGTATTCTAATAATTTCCGAATCATGTGTGTCTCTCTCAAAAGGTGGGTACAGCAAGGATGATTGTGGTAAACTAACAAATAAAGACTCAAATAATACAAGACGCTCCAAGCAAAACACATATCATGTGGTGAATAAAAATATAGCTCCAAGTAAAGTTACCGATGGAAGTAGACGAAAGAGGGGATGCCTTCCGGGGCATCCCCAAGCTTTGGCTTTTTGGTGTCCTTATATTATCTTGGGGGTACCATGGGCATCCCCAAGCTTAGGCTCTTGCCACTCCTTGTTCCATAATCCATCAAATCTTTCACCCAAAACTTGAAAACTTCACAACACAAAACTCAGCAGAAAATCTCGTGAGATCCGTTAGCAAAAGAAAACAAAAGACCACTTCAAGGTAATGTAATGAACTAATTCTTTATTTATATTGGTTCTAAACCTACTGTATTCCAACTTATCTATGGTTTATAAACTATTTTACTAGCCATAGATTCATCAAAATAAGCAAACAACACACGAAAAACAGAATCTGTCAAAAACAGAACAGTCTGTAGTAATCTGTAACTAACGCAAACTTCTGGAACTCCAAAAAATGAGCCAAAATAGGAGGACCTAGGAAATTTGTTTATCGATCAGCAGCAATTGGAATCAATTTTTTTATCACGTTCTGGTGATTTTTAACAATTATTTTCGTGAACAGAAAGTTTCTGGAAATTTCTGCAAGATCAAATAACTATCATCCAAGAAGATCCTATAGGTTTAACTTGGCACAAACACTATTTAAAACATAAAAACACATCTAACCAGAGGCTAGATCAAATATTTATTCCTAAACAGAAACAAAAAGCAAAAAGAAACTAAAGAATAAAATTGGATTGCCTCCCAACAAGCGCTATCGTTTAACGCCCCTAGCTAGGCATAAAAGCAAGGATAGATCTAGGTATTGCCATCTTTGGTAGGCAGTCCATAAGTGGCTCTCATGATAGATTCATATGGTAATTTTATTTTCTTCCTAGGGAAGTGTTCCATGCCTTTCTTTAATGGAAATTGGAATCTAATATTCCCTTCCTTCATATCAATAATTGCACCAATCGTTCTAAGGAAAGGTCTACCAAGAATAATAGGACATGAAGGATTGCAATCTATATCAAGAATGATAAAATCTACGGGCACATAGTTCCTATTTGCAACAATAAGAACATCATTAATTCTTCCCATAGGTTTCTTAATAGTGGAATCCGCAAGGTGCAAGTGTAGAGAGCAATCATCAAAATCACGGAAACCTAGCAAATCGCACAAAGTTTTGGGAATAGTGGAAACACTAGCACCCAAATCACATAAAGCATAGAACTCATGATCCTTAATCTTTATTTTAATAGTAGGTTCCCACTCATCATAAAGTTTTCTAGGGATAGAAACTTCCAACTCAAGTTTTTCTTCATAAGATTGCATCAAAGCATCAACGATATGTTTGGTAAAAGCTTTATTTTGACTATAAGCATGAGGAGAATTTAGCACGGATTGCAACAAGGAAATACAATCAATCAAAGAGAAATTTTCATAATTAAATTCCTTGAAATCCAAAATAGTGGGTTTATTATCATCTAGGGTTTTGATTTCTTCAATCCCACTTTTATCAGTTTTAGCATCAAGATCTAAAAACTCCGAATTTTGAATGCCCTCTAGGTAAAGGTGGATCATATTCAGTCCCATCATTATCAAGATTCATATTTCAAAACAAAGATTTAATAGGGGACACATCAATAACTTTTAGATCTTCATTTTTATTTTCATAGAAATCCGGTTTAGCGGCCATCTTATTAACTAAGGTAGCCTGCTTATCCGATATTTCAGCTATCAACTTCTCAAGACGAGCAATTTGGGATCTCAAACCATCAAATTCTTTAGACATATCATCGAGCTCTTTATTCTTATAACTCATAAAGCTTTTTTGTTCCTTCAGCTCGTTTCTGAAGAAATTATTATGCTCAAATTGCAAAACCATAAAACTCCTGACGTTGCTTTCGATCTCTTCTAATCTTTTAAGGTGAAGATCACCAAATATAGGTATAGCCATCGTGACAAGCAAGCAATCCAACACACGAGCAAACAAAAAGCAAGTGAAAAAGAGGCGAACGAAAAGGAGAGGGCGAATAAAACGGCAAGGGTGAAGTGGGGGAGAGGAAAACGAGAGGCAAATGGAAAATAATGTAATGCGGGAGATAAGGGTTGTGATGGGTACTTGGTATGTTGACTTTTGCGTAGACCTCCCCGGCAACGGCGCCAGAAATCCATCTTGCTACCTCTTGAGCACTGCGTTGCTTTTCCCTTGAAGAGGAAAGGGTGATGCAGCAAAGTAGCGTAAGTATTTCCCTCAGTTTTTGAGAACCAAGGTATCAATCTAGTAGGAGGCTACGCGCGAGTCCCTCGCACCTACACAAACAAATAAATCCTCGCAACCAACGCGATAAGGGGTTGTCAATCCCTACACGGTCACTTACGAGAGTGAGATCTGATAGATATGATAGGATAACGTTTTTGGTATTTTTATGATAAAGATGCAAAGTAAAATAAAAGCAAAGTAAAAAGCAAAGGAAATAACTAAGTGTTGGAAGATTAATATGATGAAGATAGACCCGGGGGCCATAGGTTTCACTAGTGGCTTCTCTCAAGAGCATAAGTATTTTACGGTGGGTGAACAAATTACTGTTGAGAAATTGACAGAATTGAGCATAGTTATGAGAATATCTAGGTATGATCATGTATATAGGCATCACGTCCGAGACAAGTAGACCCACTCCTGCCTGCATCTACTACTATTACTCCACTCATCGATCGCTATCCAGCATGCATCTAGAGTATTAAGTTCATGAAAACAGAGTAACGCCTTAAGCAAGATGACATGATGTAGAGGGATAAATTCATGCAATATGATAAAAAACCCCATCTTGTTATCCTCGATGGCAACAATACAATACGTGCCTTGTTGCCCCTACTGTCACTGGGAAAGGACACCGCAAGATTGAACCCAAAGCTAGCACTTCTCCCATTGCAAGAAAGATCAATCTAGTAGGCCAAACCAAACTGATAATTCAAAGAGACTTGCAAAGATGACCAATCATACATAAAAGAATTCAGAAGATTCAAATATTGTTCATAGATAAACTTGATCATAAACCCACAATTCATCGGTCTCAACAAACACACCGCAAAAGAAGATTACATCGAATAGATCTCCACGAGAGAGGGGGAGAACATTGTATTGAGATCCAAAAAGAGAGAGAAAGCCATCTAGCTAATAACTATGGACCCGAAGGTCTGAGGTAAACTACTCACACTTCATCGGAGGGGCTATGGTGTTATTGTAGAAGCCCTCTGTGATCGATGCCCCCTCCAGCGGAGCTCCGGAATAGGCTCCAAGATGGGATCTCGTGGGTACAGAAGGTTGTGGCGGTGGAATTAGGTTTTTGGCTCCGTATCTGATCGTTTGGGGGTACGTAGGTATATATAGGAGGAAGGAGTACGCCGGTGGAGCAACAAGGGGCCCACGAGGGTGGAGGGCGCGCCTGGGGGGGGGGGGGTTGGCGTAGGGTCCAAGTCTCCTGGATCTTGTTCGTTCCAAAAATCACGTTCCCGAAGGTTTCATTCCGTTTGGACTCCGTTTGATATTCTTTTTCTACGAAACTCTGAAATAGGCAAAAAAACAGCAATTCTGGGCTGGGCCTCCGGTTAATAGGTTAGTCCCAAAAATAATATAAAAGTGAATAATAAAGCCCAATAATGTCCAAAACAGAAGATAATATAGCATGGAGCAATCAAAAATTATAGATACGTTGGAGACGTATCAGTTGTATGCTCAATCTCTTAGTGCAAAAGAACGTCACGTTATATTGCCCCTTGTGATAGCAACCTTTATTATGCAGTCTGTCACTTTTATTATTTTGCCATCACAAGTTCGTACAATGCTCAATTTTCTCTTACACTAAATGATCTAACACATTTAGAAGCAATTTTTATTGCCTTATTGCACCGATGACAACTTAGTTGAAGGATCTTACTCAATCCATAGGTAGGTATGGTGGACTCTCAAAACAAGATTTGGGTTTAAGGGTTTTTGGATGCACAAGTAGTATCTCTACTTAGTGCGGAATTTTTGGCTAAAAAAGATATTGAGCAAGAACCACATGTTAAAGGATCTATGACAATATAACTTCTATGTGAATATGGATAAACATAAATAATTACGTTGTCTTCCTTGTCCAACGTCAACAATCTTGGCAGATAATATTTTGATGGGGGCTCACAATCATAAAAGATGTCCAAGATAGTGTATTTGCATGTGAATCTTCTCTTCCCTTATTCGTTCTTTCATGAATTGCATCATTGACCAATGCTATGTTTGTCAATCTCCAATAAATTTTACCACTTATACTTTTCCTTATGTGATTTTTTATTTATTTTCCTTTCTTTTTATTGGAACATAAAAGTAAAGAAAGCAAACTCAAACTAAACTTTATTATATATCTCGCACACGATTACAAAGGTAGATCACTAAGTAAACACTCGAAGAAAGATTGAACTAAACTTTTATTCAACTAACTCAAATGATAACTAATTATTGAACTAAGATAAATAAAGGCAAAGATAATGGTGGTGATACGATACCGGGGCACCTCCCCCAAGGTTGGCACAAGCCAAGGGGAGTGCGCATACCATGAACTCAAGTCTCCTTTGGTGGTGAAGAAGAAGGAGGTGACGATGATGAGGTAGTAGTGATCTTGTCCTTCAGGGTCAAAAGATACTCCAATCTACGGATGACGCTCCGGAGGGCAATGATATGCTCTTGCAATAGAATATTTTCACGAGTAAGATATTTATTTTTCACACGAACCATTTCCATGATCCGAAAGGCTTCAATCTCAGTGGGGGTAAGGTGATCATAATAAGGTTCAAGGATATCTTCTTCCTCAGCAGGCAAGGATTGCTCTACTACTGGCGCTTGGTCTCCAACGGCTTCCTTGCACTTGTCCTCCTTGAAGACTTCCTTTGGTTCTTCTCTCTTTAGTTCTATCTTCTTCAACCAAGCATCTTCTTCTACGTTGTTGGAGGAGGGAGAAGACATGATGCCTGGCCTGAAAAACTCTGATAGAAAAACAATAAGAAAGAAGAACGAGAGATTTCTCCGTGATACGGTGGTCAATAGGTTCGGGGGGTATATAAAGATTTTTTTATCTTGGAAACAAGCAAATGGGAGAAAACCGAGTCCGGAAGGTAACCGAGGTGGGCACAACCCACCTGGGCGCGCCTGGCAAGCCAGGCGCGCCCTAGTGTCTTGTGGCCACCAGGGTTGCCTTCCTAGTTGTTTCTTACTTTCCTAATTTTTTTAATATTCCAAAACTGACAAAAAATGTTTTTGCGGATTTTTTGGAGTCCGTTTACTTACCATATCACTTACCTTCTGTTTTTCAAGATTTTGGAGTGTTCCGGAAGGTTTATTTTATGTGTTCTCCCGTTGTCATAGTTTGGATAATATTGCTTTCAACATTGATGGGCGTACTTGGGATATAATGTTTTATTCTTTGCCCATTGACAACCTTCGGGTTAGTACCTTCGGCATTATTTATTTTGATAGATCTAGAACGATAAACTTCTTCGATAATATATGGTCCTTCCCATTTGGAGAGAAGTTTTCCTGCAAAGAATCTGAAACGAGAGTTGTACAAAAGAACATATTCTCCAACTTTAAATTCCCGCTTTTGGATTATTTTGCCATGCCACCTTTTAACGTTTTCTTTAAATAAGTTGGCATTTTCATAGGCTTGGGTTCGCCATTCATCTAGTGAGCTAATATCAAATAACCTATTTTCTCCGGCAAGTTTGAAATCATAGTTGAGTTCTTTGATTGCCCAATATGCTTTATGTTCTAAGGCAAATGACAAGCTTTTCCATAAACCATTTTATAAGGAGACATACCCATACAATTTTTATAAGCTGTTCTATAAGCCCAAAGTGCATCATCCAATTTCTTAGACCAATTCTTTCGGGACCTATTAACAGTTGTTTGTAATATTAGTTTTATTTCTCTATTGCTAAGTTCAACTTGACCACTAGACTGAGGATGATAAGGTGATGTAATTCTATGGTTGACATCATATTTAGCAAGCATTTTACGGAAATCACCATGAATAAAGTGTGAACCACCATCAGTCATTAAATATCTAGGGGCTCCAAACCTTGGGAAAATAACTTCTTTAAGCATTTTAATGGAAATGTTATGATCAGTACTACTAGTTGGAATAACTTCTACCCACTTAGTAACATAATCAACAACAACCAAAATATGTGTATACCCATTAGAGGAAGGAAAAGGTCCCATGTAATCAAAACCCCAAACATCAAATGGTTCAACAGCAAGAGAATAATTCATAGGAATTTCTTGACACTTACCGATATTACCAATTCTTTGACATTCATCACAAGATAAAACAAACTTACGAGCATCCTTGAAGAGAGTAGGCCAATAAAAACAAGACTGCAATACCTTGTGAGCAGTTCTATCTCCCGCATGATATCCTCCATAAGCTTCGGAATGACATTTCCCTAGGATTTGTCCCTGTTCATGCTTAGGTACACAACTTCTCATAATACCATCTACTCATTCTTTATAAACACGTGGGTCATCCCAAAAGTAATGTCTTAAATCATAGAAGAATTTTTTTCTTTTGCTGGTAGGTGAAACTAGGTGGTATATATTTAGCAACAATATAATTATCATAGTCAGCATACCAAGGAGTGTTATGAGAAACATTTATTACAGCTAATTGCTCATCAGGAAAACTATCATCAATGGGTTGTGGTTCATGAAGAATATTTTCTAACCTAGACAAGTTGTCAGCTATGGGGTTCTCAGCTCCTTTCCTATCAGTAATATGTAAGTCAAATTCTTGCGACAAGAGAACTCACCTAATGAGTCTAGGCTTAGCATCTTTCTTTTCCATAAGATATGTTATAGCAGCATGATCGGTGTGAACAATTACTTTGGAATCAACAATATATGATCTGAATTTATACAAGCAAACACATCTGCTAAAAAATCTTTTTCAGTTGTAGCATAATTTCTTTGGGCACTGTCTAGAGTTTTACTAGCATAATGGATAACATTTAATTTTTTATCAACTCTTTGTCCTAAAACAACACCAACATCTTAATCACTAGCATCACACTTAATTTCAAAAGGCAAGTTCCAATTAGGTGGTTGAACAATAGGTGCAGCAGTTAAGGCTTTCTTAAGTGTTTCAAAGGCTTCTACATAATCATCATCAAAAACAAATGGAACATCCTTTTGTAAAAGATTTGTAAGAGGCCTAGAAATTTTAGAGAAGTCTTTAATAAACCTCCTATAGAAACCAGCATGACCAAAACTACGAATACCTTTAATATCTCCAGGGCATGGCATTTTATCAATTGCATCAAGTTTAGCTTTATCCACCTCATACCTCGTTCAGAATGTTTATGTCCCAAGACAATGCCTTCATTAACCGTAAAGTGGCACTTCTCCCAATTCAAGACAAGATTAGTTTGCTCACATCTCTGCAAAACTCGATCAAGGTTGCTTAAGCAGTCATCAAAAGAAGTTCCGTAAACAGAAAAGTCATCCATGAAAACCTCAACAATCTTTTCACAAAAATCAAAGAATATAGCAGTCATACATCTTTGAAAGGTAGCAGGTCCATTGCATAAACCAAAAGGCATACATCTATAAGCATAAGTTCCAAAAGGACAAGTAAAGGTGGTTTTCTCTTGATCAGGTTGTGAAACAGGTATTTGAGAAAAACCAGAATATCCATCAAGAAACCAGAAGTGTGTGCGCGCTTATATAATATTTCTAGCATTTGATCAATAAAAGGCAAAGGGTAATGATCTTTTCTAGTTGCTTTATTTAATTTTCGAAAATCAATTACCATTCTATAGCCAGTAACAATTCTTTGTGGAATAAGTTCATTTTTATCATTAGGAACAATAGTAATACCTCCCTTCTTAGGGACACAGTGAACGGGACTTACCCATCTACTATCAGCTATGGGATAGATTATACATGCTTCCAAAAGTTTTAGTATTTCAGTTCTTACCACCTCTTTCATCTTAGGGTTCAAGCGTCATTGATGATCAACAACGGGTTTAGCAACAGGTTCAACATTAATCTTGTGTTGACATAGAGTGGGACTAATGCCCTTAAGATCATCGAGAGTATATCCAATAGCATCTTGGTTCTTCTTTAGAATTTTCAATAATGTTCTTCTTCATGTTCTGAAAGGTTAGCACTAATAATAACATGATATATCTTTTTCTCATCAAGATAAGCATATTTCAGAGTGCTAGGCAATTGTTTTAATTCAAACACAGGATCACCTTTAGGTGGAGGAGGACCTCCTAAAGTTTCGATAGGCAAATTGTGTTTAAGTAGATGTCATTGTTCAAAGAAGATTTTATCAATTTCATTTCTTTCATGTATATGCGTATCAGTTTCATGGTGTAGCAAATATTGTTCGAGTGGATCAGTAGGAGGCACGATAGTAGAAGCAAGACCAATTATTTCATCCTTACTAGGTAATTCTTTCTTATGGGGTTGTCTATTAAACTTGGAGAAATTAAATTCATGAGACTCATCACCAAAGCTAACACTGGCAGTTTGTTTATGACAATCTATAGTAGCACTGACAGTGTTCAAGAAAGGTCTACCAAGGAAATTGGGACAAAAGTCATCTTGTGGGGAACCAAGAACAAGAAAATCAATAGGATATTTTGTTTTCCCACACAAGACTTCAACATCTCTAACCATACCAAGTGGTTTGATGTCTCTATTAGCAAGTTTAATTGTAACATCTATGTTTTCTATTTCAGCGGGTGCTATGTCATTCATAATTTCTTGGTATAAGGTAAAAGGAATAGCACTCACGCTAGCACCTAAATCACATAAACCATGATAACAGTGATCTCCTATTTTAACTGAGACAACAGGCATGCCAATGATACGCCTCTATTGTATCTACTTTTCCTAATGCTTTTCCTCTTGTTTTGGACACTAATTTGCATGATTTGAATGAAACTAACCCGGACTGACGCTATTTTCACCAGAACTACCATGGTGTTGTTTTTGTGCAGAAATAAAAGTTCTCAGATTGGAACGAAACTTTTTGGAGAATTTTTATACAATAAAAGAAAAATACTGGAGCCAAGAACCACCGGAGGGGGCCCCCCTGGGTGAGCACAACCCACCAGGGCGCGCCCCCTCAGGCGGGCCCAGGCGGATTGTGCCCACCTGGTGGCCCCGCAGACCCTGAATTCAACTCCATAAATACCTATTTTCCAGAAAAAATCAGGGAGGAAGAATTATCTCGTTTCGCGATACGGAGCCGCCGCCACCTCCTGTTCTTCAACGGAAGGCCAGATCTGGAGTCCATTTTGGGCTCCGGAGAGGGGGATCTTCGATTTTCGTCATCACCAACCCTCCTTCATCGAATTTGGAGTCCGTTTTCTTTGTCCGCACACCATCTACGCTCTGTCTATAGAGCATCAATAGATATACTTAAAAAGACAGCATTGCATAACCAAATTAAGCATACAATTACACAAGTGACTACACACATAACATTTACATGCATACTAAAGTAGGAGAAACGAGGATCTAATCATCTACTTATTGTTGCAACGACACTTGCCATTGCTCTGCTTCCGGCTGGATCCCTGGCCGTTTTGGGGAAGGAGGCACTTCCACATGTCAATGATCCGTCTGTACATGTCGTAGCTCGTGTACGCCTCCTTGGCCGCGTACACGACGTGAGCTTTGTCGAGTTTCTCCATCCAGGCCGAGTGTCAGGCACGCTTGTCCTTGTTGCATGAATCCTTCATGTCTTTGTAGTAGGGGTCGATGATGGCCTCGGCGAGGTGAACCAGTGAGTCCTTCTCATGCTCCTTGCTGCTCCTGATCTTGTATTGGCCTTGGATGTCGACAAGATTCTGGCAGGCGATACCCGAACTCTCGAGCGCCTTTACATCATTGGTGATGTCCACCATAGCGAACATGTAGTGGGGGCTGTTGACAAACCTGGTGAAACGCTCACAAGGACTTGTGGCCAGGCAGTAGTGGTAGATGAGGACGTGGTGGCGCACGCACATCTGGGCGACGACAACCTTGGGATGAGACCCGACACGAGCACGGGTGTACTCGAGGTCGAACCCGACCACCTTGTACTTCTCCTCGGCCAGCAACAGCTCGATGATGTGGATGGAATGCTCCACCCAGACCGAATCGTTGGTGTACACCACCGAGAGGTCCATGAACCTTCTGTGGGTGTCCACCACGGCACACATGGTGAACTGCTGCTCGTCGTCGGCAGCCGCTCGGAGCGCCATTGGAGCCATGCAGGATACCCTCTAAGAATTTCTTGTGGTGGGTGTGCTTCTTGCAATGGTGGGGCGCGATCGAAAGGTTGAAGAGACACAAGGGTAGGTTAAATGGCCGCTTTAATAAATGGGGGCCGGCCGGTGTGTAATCGTCACGTCTTGTCACGACGTTCATAGCGGAGGATTCCAGAATCCAGTGAACGCTTGACAACACCGCACCGCACGCGTGGGCTCGAAGAGGCGCCAAATGTATCATCCGTGAGCCTGTTCCCGCACTACCGTGTTGTTTACCGCGCAAGCTTCCCGCCCGGCTAGTTTGGCCACGCGTCGGCTAGAAGAGGGACAAATCTTGGGCGTTTATTGGCAAAAAGCTTTGTAAAAACAAAGTGTGTGGAATGACTTCGGTCATAAGTTTACCCTTGGGTGATGAGGTCAAAGTTACACAGAAGGGTGATGATGGACACTCGAGTGCGATAATTAATTCTGCGCTCTACAGTGCACACGGTGGAAGAAACCAACTATGTGCAATAATGTCGAAGATCGCTGTCGAGTTAGCTATACAGATCGTGTGCTATGAGATCGACAAGGTAAACTGATTTGAGAATAATTAATAAAATCTAAGACCATTGCATATTAAGGTCAAAATAGTGCTAGCAATATACGAGTCTCGTACGATGCCATTTCAATGATTGTACCACAAAAGCTCGAAATGTTAGAAGGTTCAAAATCCAGAGTTATATGGCTCAAATTCAAAGATTACAAGGGTCAAACTGATATTAGAAATGAAATTCAGCTCATCAGCTGCAAACGCTCGCGCTGATCCGCTGAACATGGATATCAGATAGGTTCAAACTTATATCACCGCTTCTATTTCTGGCTTCGAAACCTCACAATTTTTGCAAAGGGGCCAGCCACTGAGAAGTCATGTATGGGGTTGACACGATGACTTCTGATTACTCTATCATCTGAAGTTCCAAAATGAAATTCCGCACTTTTGGAGCCTACTCCATTCTGCCGCAGGTGCCGGCGCTGATCAACAAACCATCCATTTTTGCGAAATAAATGTAGGGCAAACCTCATTGCCTTCAGCACCCTTGCTCTGAGAACAAGAACCTGGCGAATATAATCTCCGGTAAGGTCCCTCGGTAGGAGTTCAAAGTAATTTCCGAGAGATGCAGATCTAGGCATTCGACGTGATTGTTATACTGTATCACATTATCCACCACTGGGCCTAATCTTATCTGCAAAAGAAGAAAACGTGTTAGTGCCTACATGCATTTTTGAACATTACTACAGGCCTAGCTATTTGGTTTGCAGGATTTGTAAAATGCACTAACATGCCATCTTTGATCTGACATGATTAACATGGGCATTTGATTACATTCTAGAAAAATGTAGCCTTCTTCACAAGAGGTTGGAGTGGATGAAGAGTTCCCTAAGAAAACTAGTACAAATGAATCCAAAGGGAAATTCTTATTGATCGTAACCATATGGATCAAGCCACCAATATGGGGGGGGACATGTATGTACTGAAATCCTCCAAAAGAACCTTCAGAAATCGTAGTACATTGTCATTGTAAACTTGGAAAAATGTGTCACAAATTGAACTCCCTTATGGTTAACATTTAACAGGAAAGGAACATCACCTCGATATATAGCTTCTCTAGGCACGGAAAGCATCTCAGGAAACTGTTAGCTTGCTCCAGGTCGGGGCCGATAGATTCTAGTGCCAAGACCTTCACTGTGCGTAGTTTCGGGCTCAAGCTTGTCGGAATCATTTTATGAATGACAGACGATCAAACATCTTCAAAATTAGAAATAATGTTAATTTGTAGAAGGAGAGGTAGAAGGCGGCTATTGTACCTGAACGGGTGTGGATCCAATAACAAGTTCGGAGTATTTGTCAGACGAGTAGCCCACCACTGTCAATTTAGGCGCAGAAATGACATTGATTCTTGTTGGACCTTCTTGATCAACTACAAGTAATCTCTCAAGTGCAGGTGTGTTCTGGATGACCATACCATGGTCCACCTTTTGTAATGTCTTCCTGCCGCACCAGCAAAACACATAAATAGTCCGAAGAGTCACGGAGGTGATGTGGGAGGTACTCAACCCATTGATCGCCTGAAGACGAAGGTACTCGAGTGCAGTACGGCCACGGAGCAGGCTCTCCATGTCACCCTTTGAGAGGCAGACGGCGAAGAGCTTGAGGTGCTTCAGTCGTGGTAGAATAAGAGCGGGCGCGTCATTAAGGGGCGGGAAATGGCAGTTCCTAAACTTGGCGACACGCAACGTGGGCGTGAGGCAGAGTGCGGACGTTGGCAGCAACCGCATATGCCCATCATCAAAAGTGAGCTCCTCGAGCTGATCTAGGGCGGGGGATCGGAACCAGTCGTCAAGCTTGGCTCGGTCCTTACCGTTGGAACGGAACTTGCCCATTCTAAGGCCTTTGGTTGGGCCAAGGTGACTGCCGAGGATCTTGGAGAACGCATCCAAGCTTTTGCGATAGCCATGGCAGAGCTCGTGGGTATTGATGAGGTCGAGAGGGCTGGAGTTCCATAGGAGGCGCCATCGCTGGGAAATGAGGGTTGTCCGCGCCCCATATTTGATTGGGAGGAGGGAGACGATGACTCTCAACATATCATCGGGGAGGCTGCTGATTAAGTCTAGGCCTGCTGGAGTCACTTGCGGTTCTAGCTCGCCCCGCCTCCGCTTGTTGGCAGCCCCGTTCTCCACCTCCGGAGTCTCCTTGTCAGTGGCGCTTTATGATAGAAATGGGAGTACAGGGAATATTTAGTTAAAACAGGGCAATAGAAAAGTGTATTGGTGACTAGAAGTTATTAGGTAGGAATATAGTAAGAAAAGGGAATAACAATTGGTTGCTTAAATACTACACAATTTATTTAACATTGCTGGGTAAGTCAACATATGCAGATAGTTGAAAGGAAAACTTACTTCGAACAAAGTCTGGACGGATGATTCTGTCAAGGAAGTTAGCATATATCTCATGACCAGGCTCTTTTATGTGTAGTGCAATTTTAGTGCCAGCTTTCAGTACATGAAACTTTGCAATTTCATTCCAAAAGCCAGTGCCAAAATAGGAGTCACCATGTTCATCAAGTCTTACAGTAGCAACGATTGTAAATCCATGGTTTGTGTGCAGTATGACATCCGTGGAGCCTTGATATATGTAAAGGGAAAAATTGTGCACTACATAATCTATTGCATAGCGAGGGATGTCCTGCAGAAAATGGTAGGATTGTTAAAGAAAATATGGTAACATGCAAATATGGGCCCAAATTGAAAGAACTGTACAACAGTTGAAATCGAAGGACAACAATCTATAATTAAACAAATAGGGTAAACATGATGTCACGGAAAAATGAGAGTAATTGAAAGAACAATACATCATTCATTTGCCTAATATAGAAAGAAGAGGGGGAAAATCCCCTTTAACGTATATGGTGCATGTGGCACCTTTTATCCAAATGTAGCAATATTTAGAATATGTTCAGGAAAGTAGGCCATGCCAACCGATTTAGGGTGAGATTGAACATACCACGTGCGTCCTCAAGTTATCTGGTACGATGAGATGGAATCTCTGGTGGCGGTCGCAAAGTCCTGAAGTGTCGGAGCACTGTACATTCTATGAATGAAAGAAAACCCTCAAATCAGCTCGAAGAAAAATGAATTCACGGCGATTTCCGCCGGAAGATTAAAGGAGGCAAATGAACTAGGATAAGAGATGAGATAATATCTCGTTAAATTAGTTACCTTGTCGTCCATGAGAAAGAACCCTTAGTACGGCAGATTCCCCAACCTAGCGGAGCTGGGTCGACCACGAGCAGTGTCGAGAAAGTCGATGGCGATAGGCGGCGGCAAGCGGAAGTGGCAAAATGCGGTGGGCTTTGTTGGCAGCCTGGCGGCGGCGGCAGGCGTCGAGCTAAGTGTTTACCGCCGCGATAGGCGGTGCCATGGCATAGACGCGGAGGAGCTTGTGCAAGTGTGAATGGGGAATGTACCGGAGGGGCCGAGGGGGTGGCGGGCGGGGTGAGGGTTTTTGTGATGTGGGGATGGTGAGGGTTTTCTTTTTTCTATTTTGAATTGGGTGGTGAGGGTTTTCTGTCCTACGAAGAATTTTGGGGGCGATGGTTTGCTAGAGCGAACCCTGTGTGATTGACGCAGCAGGCAAAACGAAAGTCATTGCACACGGTTCCAATTTTGGGAACCGTGTGTGATTGACGTACTACCCCGGTCCTGGTTTATTGGTCCCCCGTTGTAATTTTTACCAAAATTTGGCGAAATATTTAACATACTCAGACATAGATAATAAGCGTACATGTACATAAGCATAGTTCAACCATCATTAAGCATACTCAAGTGTACATAGTTCAATCCATCCCACATCTCATCTCACATGCGACCGACACGATCCTGAAGCATCTCCAGGTACTCTGCGTACGCGCCGTGCGCTACCCTGCGAGAATACTTCTGCTTGAAGGAGCCAACGGCCCGTCCTCTTGCATGCGCCAGAACACTTAGATACGCGTCATGAAGCTTGTGGTTGCAAAATGGGCATCCATAGTCGTCGTTTCAGGTCCTAATACACTTGTTATGCATTCCCACATAAAGCTCCCTCAGGATTCGCCTCTTGTACCTCCTCTGGGCATCTTCATCCTCGCGGTCCACATCGTCAGACAACACCTATACAAATAGTAAAACAAATTTGGCATCAAATCACTGATTACATGCCATGAAGTAGGATTAGGAATTTATGGCTATTTATTTATACATATCCATGGATTATGGTTCGGTTTTCAAGCACAATCGTCTATGTACAGACCAATCTTGAAGAAAATAATGGCACAAGCATATGTAGGTCATTCAAAATCAATTGTCAGGTCCTGGCTAGGAATTATTAGCACGGACACTAACCCTAGTCGGATTACTAGCAGAAATCATTTGCACAAATGAAACAACTAATCACTTATCACATGTACCATTCAAACAATCAATACACTACACGGATCTAACGAAACTTACTCAGATTTCATGGATTGGGAGAACATAACCACAGGATTTCTATTCCAAAAAGGGGGAGGCTGGAGTAACCAGAGAAACCCTATGATCTATTTGACACATAAATGGGTATAGATGACTAACCAGCTATCCGTTGTCGTCGGAGTCGTCGCCGTAGTGGTCGTTGGAGTCGGTGTGGAACTCTGCCTCCGACTGTGGAAGCTCGACGCCATCGACGATGTCAGGGTGCAGCGATAACTCGCCGATGGTGACGGCAACCTCTGTCTCCATCTCCACGCCGTTCTCTGGTGCTTTAGCAGCCCCGGCGTCGCCACTCCCTCCGATGGGGTGCTTCGGCGGCATCCTCATACACTGACGGCTTTGAGGTCTGAGAGCGGCGTCGAGGATGCAAGCAGAGAGAGAGGATTGTGTGTGCGTAGCGAGGATGGGGGTTGCGGCCGCTTCGGCGCACCATTAATATGGAGTAGTGGGAGTTGTGGGAGAGAGGCGGGCGGCGGTCAAACCGATGGCTCGCCTCCCGGTGAGCCTACGCACCGGACTGCTGGCATGCCTACCAAAGTTTCACACAGCTACTCGCACGCCTCCCGATGACACTGCGTAGCGAGCACGCCTTCGTCAATTCACACACCTACACGCACACCTCCCCGTCTGCCTGCGCGGCGGATTGCTCGCATGCGTCCCGTCAACTCACGCCTGCTCGCACGCCACACGGGTTGCGCGGCGGCACGTATATTGTTTTTCTATTTGGAAGATTAATGATGCCGCTTTATTGCTTACCCGAAGCATGGCATGTATCCATTGTTGGTCTAACGCTCACGGTTCGAATAAATAATCCGTTTGGGATATTGGTTCCCAATTATTAATAATCTCCCATCTGTAATTAGATGAAGATTACATCAAAACTGGTCTCAAATTTGACAAAAAAGTACAATGCCACTTTGTATTGGTGTCCATATGACAACACGATAAGTTTCATGAACTTCAAATAAGTTTTGGATGTACTAGAATTTAAAAATCAAGATTCTCAATGTTTGAAATTTGTTGCACGGGGAGTAAACATGCACCCAGTGAGACACATGTGTTTTTGCAATCCATTTAGGTGCACTGTCACTTGTGCATGTAGCTCAAATTTGATTTTTGCACATTATACCCATAGAAAATCACTAAATCAATGTACTAAAACGTCTTAATGATCTCTGTGATTTTTTTGAAATTAAAACGTCCCTCCTCTGGTAACATGTATGTTCACCGCGGGATAATTAATTTAACATGCATCGTAGTTGCGGTGGATTGCGGTGTGGGTGTGTGCGTCTGGGGTGGCGGATGGCTCGCAGTACACTACGAGTTGTGAGCCACCATGTGGGTTGGCCGTTTTGTTAGGTAGGCCGGAGCCACATCAGAGTCGTGAAATCGTTATTTAAAACATTACACAATCCTTTCGTACATAAATGTTTTGGCCACATGCAGTCGATGGTTGTCCTACACGACACTCGCTACTCGCGTGTGACGCTTTCTGTGGGCACACGAGGTCGTCGTCCATCACTTTGACGAACAGCCGATAGTGAGGTTAATTTGACTAGCAAGGTAGAATCTTTTTTGTTTGTGTTATGGTGGTATATAGTACGCGTGGAAGAGGTAGGAGGGGACTAGCATATATACTATACGTACACGTCCGTGAACAAGTACACCTCACTCAGTGTCGGGACATTTTGGTTACCGAGGCATGTGCCACATCAAAATTGTGAAATTGGTTATTCAAACATCACACAACACCTTTTTGGGCCACATGCATATCCTAGCTAGTACACTCACGTGTGACACTTCCATCTGTGGGCCCACGAGGCCATCGTCGATGCATGCATGCATCACTTTGACCTACATTGGGAGAGGTTAATTAATTTCACCATCGATGATGATTCTTTTGGGTTGTACATATATTACGGCAGGAGCATATAATATGCAGTGAAGAGGGGGGAAGGGGACCATCATATGTAGTACGCTTGATATGAACCTCACTCTGTGTGGGTGCATGGTTTATGGTTTTTGAGGCATGTGGCACATCAAAGTTGTGCATTTTGGGTATTCAACATATATATATATATATGTTTGGCCCACATGCAAAACGGTGGTGGTTGTCCTCTCGCACCCACTTAAGCGGTTATCAGCGATATCAATGCTTTCCATCTGTGGGCCCGCTTGGTCCATCACAACTTTTTGCCTGACAACAAGAGAGGTTAATTTGACTTAGGAGGGGATTATTATTTTTGCTCTGGGATGACATGCATGATAAAGTTTGAGCACACACACATGCATGTGTACGCATGAATCCCTCCCATCGAGTCGAAGTGGCTAGTACAACGACACATCATGAACCGATCTCGCTCTGTGTGGGGAGCTAGTGTACGATTTTTGACACACGCACCACATATAATGTTGTGTATTCAAACATGCATGCACGCATCACCTCCATACATATGCATGTAGTGGTTGCCTTCGAATGATACACTCCCTCGCGTGGTTATCAACGACAAGCCTATACATTCGTGGGCCCGCGTGGACATCCATGATCACCTTGACTAACAACAAGATAGGTTACCATGGCGGATTCTTCATTTGGTTTGTGTTATCGTAGTATAGGTCATGGTGAGATTCAGACTTAATTAAGTTTGAGCGCATATACTATGCACGCATGCATGCATGAATCCCCGTCGTCGGCTTGAAGTGTGGTGTAACATACATATGCATCGTCAACCTAACCCTCACTCAGTGTGGGGATTTCTAGTTCAAAATCACGGTGCCACATCAAAGTTGTTCCATTGTTACTCAAAAACACACCTCTCCATACATATGTTTGGGCCACACGCATGCATTGGTTGTCTTCGGGGACTAGCTACTTGCGTGATTATTGGCAAGCTAGCCCATCTCCAGGGTCTCATGGACGACCATCACTTTGACCAACAACAAGAGAGAGGTTGTACGACCAAGGTGGATTATTCTTGGTCCGTTTTACGATCCATCTTGGTGAGATATGCCTCTCTGGCCCATCGACTGAAAGTGTGT